>NC_091453.1:53988932-54249785 GCF_964237555.1 Oryctolagus cuniculus | reverse complement strand
CTGACTGGTTAACTGTTGGCATATCCAGAACCCTCTATCGCTTATTTCCCTGGACCAAGAATTCCCTCTCCTGGAGCCCTAGCCCCAGTTCAAGCTCTCTGGCTGTTTCTAGCAGCCTAAAGCACTATGTATCCCTTGTTTCCCTGGATTCTGGGCTTTTCAGGAACAGCCAAGGGGAATGAGTACCTCCAAGGCACTTCTAATCTCTGGCAGGACACAATTACAGCCTTAACAACTGAGGGAAAAAACATCCCAGGGTCCTCTACAATCTCCCCCACTTCCTGATGCAACACAGAGGGCCTGGGGCAGCATCTGGTCACAAGGACAGAAGGCTCCACTAACTTCCAAAGCATGTTTTAAGAAACAACGTCTGGGCTGGCACTGCGGCATAGCAGGTCATGCCACGACCTGCAGTCCCGGCATCCCACATGGACGCCGGTTCAAGTCCTGGCTGCTCCACTTCTGATCCAGCTCCCTGCTAATCCACCTGGGAAAGCAGTAGAAGATGGTCCAAGTGCTTGGGCCCCTGCCACCCACATGGGAGACCCAGAAGAAGCTTCTGGCTCCTGGCTTTGGCCTGGCTCAACCCCAGCCACTGTGGTCATCTGGTAAGGCAAAGTTACAGAAAGAGGGAGGGAGAGACAGAGAGTAAGGGGTCTTCCATCCACTGGTTCACTCCCCAAATGGCTGCAACGGCCTGAGTAGGGCCGATCCAAAGCCAGGAGCCAGGAGCTTCTTCTGGGTCTCCCATGTGGGTGCAGGGGCCCAAGGACTTGGGCCATCTTCCACTGCTTTCCCAGGCCACAGCAGAGAACTGAATCAGAAGAAAGGCAGCTGGGACAGGAATGGGATGCCGGCAACGCAGGTGGAAGCTTAACCTATTATGCCACAGCACCTGCCCCAATCTATTTTTCTTTAAAGAAATGAAAACTGTGGAGGATAACAACTGATTGTAACCCACAATTCTGTGACCATTTAAGTTTGGTAGCTGCTGGGTGAAACAAGCTGAATGGCTTTCTGCGATGCAGATTTTTCATACCTTACAAGAAATTACTAAATTAAATGAAGCCGCAAAGACCACCATTCTTCAATAACAAAAAAAATATACACCTTTGTTTTGGGTCATTTGGGCCAGTCTCCTGCATTGGACGACAACGCTTATCCCCCAAAGCCATCTGCATTTTGAGCACGGGGGAAGCCATGGTCCATGGGCCTTCAGTTAAGGAGCTCCCTCTCCTTTTCATTGCGATCCTCTCTCAACCTGTGCTTTTTCCCTCTCTGGGCCTCTCCAACTACTGCTCTGTTTCATTTTCCAAAGGTCCTAGCTCTGCTCTTTCAATGTCTTCCACCCCCCACCCTCTGGACTGCAGGAGAGTTGAGAGGTGCTTCTTGGGGCCCAGTGTGGTGGGCCAGCCCTGTATTCCTCACCAAGTGGACATAGGGAACGAAGTAGCCGAGGGCAGCAGCAGCAATCCCGAAGGCCCAGATGCGGTAGGTGCGTTGGCGGAACACTCGCATGTTGAAGTACTTCCTGAGCTGAGCCAGACAGCGCTGGTGCAGGGTACGGACACCTCTCTTGCTTGGGGTGTCCTGGGAGCTGGGCAGGAGGGGCCGATAGGTGAGTGACAGCAGCATGAGAACAAACATGAAGGTACTGAGCACCTGGAAGGTTTGGGCCAGCTTGATCTTATCCCCCAGCATTTTGATGAGGAAGGGGAAGGACATGGAGAAGATGCTACTGCCAGCAGACACCACACCATTGGCCAGACCCAGGCGACGCTGGAAGTAGTGGCCCAGGATGACGAGGGATGGCTGAAAGGCGAAGGAGCAGCCACAACCAAAGAGAATCCCGTAGGTGAAGTAGCGCAGGCTCAGGGAGCTGTGGGAGAGACACCGAGAGCTATCCTCAGCGGCTTGACCAACAATCCACCTGCCCTGCCCGCTTTAGCCTCCAGAGACCTCCATTGTTCCACCTTAACCCACAGCCCCACCTGCCATGAAGCCCTAAAGCAGACGATCAGAGAAATAAGGTGGCCTAAGGTAACGTAACTGGGAATTGGCAAAGCTGGGATTTGAATCAAGGTCTGTACAACTCTAGCATGAATTCCAGCACCCTATCAAAATGAAACACTCAAAAGAAAGCCACAGTGGCTGGTGTTGTGTTTAGTGGCTTGGGCTGCTGCTTGGGACTCCCACATTCCATGTCAGAATGCCAATTTGAGTCCCAGCTACTCCGCTTCTGATCCCGCTTTCTGCTAATGTACCTGGGAGGCAGCAGACGATGGCTCAGGTGCTTGGGCTCCTGCCATCCATGTAGGAAACCCAGATGAAGTTCCTGGCTTCTGGCTTCAAGCTAGGCCCATCCCTGGCTGTTGTGGGCATTTGGGGAGTGATTTAGCAGATGGAAAATGTCTATTTTTCTGTTTCTCCCTCTTTCTGTGTCACCCTTACCTTTCACATAAATCTTTAAAAAATAGGAGAAGGAGGGGGAGGGGGAGGGGGAGGGGGGAGGGGAAGGGGAAGGGGAGGGGGAGGGCAGGGGGAGGGGGAGGGCAGGGGGAGGGGGAGGGGGAGGGGGAGGGGGAGGGGGAGGGGGAGGGAGAGGGAGAGGGAGAGGGAGAAAGCCAGAACTAGCCTAGGCAAAGGCTGGGTGAAAGGCTACAGGGAGTCAGTCTGTGTCTTAGGAAAAACTGTTCTACCTTACTGCTCGCCCAGAAACCCTGGGTATGCTGGTGGCCAAAGCTTTATCCCAGGTCACAAAGCCCTGCAAAAGGCCAAAATCATCTTCAGTGTCTTTCTCTTGTCTTTCTCCATGCTCAGGTCCCTAATATTTCAGAGAGTGGCTGGTGATCTCCTGAGAGACTTCCCCGCCCCAACCCTGCCCAAGGTCTGGATATCTCATGGCCATTTACCCCAGGCCCTGGATGGTCTCTCAGGGGGTCTTGAGATAAGGAACCCCTATAACTTCCAGAGCCCTGCCTCTGTTGCTGGATGTGGTATGGGTGTTGTTTCCTAGAGCAGCCTGACTGCGAAACAGGAAGTGGAGTCTCAGAAATGTTGTGGGCCTGGCCAAGTAAGACAGATCTCGGCTTACAACTCGTAGGCCCTTCTGTAACACAAGGCAAAGTGTCAGAAGGGGAAAGGCCATTGGAAGGTCAGTTTGGCCAGTCACCTGCTTCCAGACAATGTTGGCATAGCCTAGTGAAGAGTCTTGTTTTGTTTTTGATGCCACCCTATATTTTGCAATAATTCTTATCTGACCACTTCGTTATCTAATGTTCCTCTTGGTCAGGAAGTTCTTCCTCAGAGACAGACCCAGTGCTCAGACTATAGGACTAGGCCTATGTGGCACACACAATGTGGTGCTACGCCTCATGATCCCAACATAGCTGTCGTTGCTGTTGCTTTCTAGCTACTTGAATTCACTGCATGTGAGCAGGGGCTTGGGTTTCAAAAGGGTGGTCTTCATTTGGAACACATAGCTAAGCCATGGTTCCTCTTCTGTCAGGCACCTTGGGGCCTGCTCCCATTAGATTGCAGGTATCCTGTGGGCTTGGCCTGAGCTGGGGGTCTGGTTAAGGGAGGAGAGCTGGACTTTCCGAGAGGAGTCCTGTAGGAGGCCAAATGTGGGATTCAGTTCATGATGCTGTGCAGTGGATCTCTTTCTAGCTGGGCCCCAGGACAGGAGGCCCCCTGGGTTAGGCTTGCCAAAGCCTCGCCAGCCCTGCCTGTACTCTGTCCTGTTCCACGTCATCCAAAGGCACTCAGAACCCTGGTTGAGACAACAGGAAGGATGACTTGGCTCTCTAGCCACAAGAAGGACCATTTTTCCACTGGACATGAAGCCATCCAGAAAGTTTCTTGGCTCTGAAGATGTCCTCACAGAAAGAGCAAATGGGGGAGGGTGGGGGCTAGGAGCTGGAGAACAGAACGCCTCCTCCAGCGCGCCTCAACAGCACTGCCAGAGGAAAACACCACATCTGAGCTTCCCCTCCTGTGACTGAGCCCATGTGGATTGGAAGGGAAATGGGATCCGTATGTTGCTAATTTGTTTACGCTTTGCTCTGCTTGGTCTTACAAAACAGGCCTCTGCTGTGTAGCACGGAGACTGGAGCCACTTCTGAGGCCTTACCTCCTCCCTACAAAGAACCAGATACCTACTTGCTGGGGGCAAATGAGGCTGACCACCAGAGGGACCTTGAAAAAGTCTGGACTTGCTGCCCTGGGAGGGGTAAACAAGCCCCAGACGGACGTGGTTCTCCCCTGTGTCTCTGATGGAACCAAGAAACCATTGCAGGGCAAAACCAAGTTCTACTGTGAGTGCAACTTTAGACTGAAGAGTTATGGCCTTCTCTGGGGAATCAAGCTCACACAACAAATCACCGACAAGTTAACCCTGCCCCCATTCCAGTTATGCCACTGGTAATTTCTGTGTCTCCAGGCTGGCTTTGCCTCACATCAGTCCAGGAAGATTGGGAGTAGGAGGTACCATAACTTCCAAAGTGTGTTTGGCAGAAAGCCAATGGCAATGGTGTTCTTTAGGAATCCTATATTCCTGTCTTCGGTCATATAACTCTAAACGCGCCCAATCTCGTCTGATATCAGAAGTAAGCAGGGTTGGGCCTGGTTAGTACTTGGATGGGAATCCTGTATTCCTCAAGCTATGATGTAGTGTCTTTTTTCTCCCTTACCCTTTACCCATGCTTCTGCAGGGCTGGCAGAAAAGAAAATAGAAAATGAACTTGTACTCTGTTCCTTGCCTGACACTACCAAGTTCTGCCAGTGAGACCAGTGCGACTAGAGTTTCAGTTTAGCCTACACCTAGCTGGGTTCTGGGTCTGTGCCTCAGTGTATGATTCTGCAAAACATCCTTCTCCTGCCCAAGGACTGGATCCTTTTCTGAAAGGCAGAGTAACAGAGAGAGAAAGGGAGAAAGATCTTCCATCCGTGGGTTTACCTCCCAAACACCTGGAACACCAACTGGGTCTTCTAGTGAATGGCAGGTCCCCAAGGACTTGGGCCATCTTTTGCTGCTTTCCCAGGCCATAGCAGAGAGCTAGATCAGAAGTGGAGCAGCCAGGACTCTAACCAGCATGCCATATGGGATGCCAGCATCACAAGCAGCTGCTTAACCTGCTGTGCCACAATGCTGGCCCCCAGTGAATCCTTGTCTGTCCCAAATCATGCATGCATTGATATCCAGAAAAGGGTCAAAAATGCTCAACAGGGTTGGGTGTTTGGAACAGCTGCTGCCTGGGATACCCACATCCCATATTGGAATACCTAAGTTTCAGTCCTTGTTCCACTTCCAATGCCTACTTCCTGCTAATGTGCACATTGGAAGGCAGCCAGTGATGGCTCAAGTGGTTGACCCCTGCCACCCACATGGGAGGCTTGGATAGAGTTCCTGGCTCCTGGCTTCTACCTGGCCCAGCCCCATTTTGGCTATTTGGGAAGTGAACCAATAGATGGGATCTGTCTCTGTGTGTGTGTGCGTGTGTGTTCCTGTGCCTTTCTCTGTCTGCCTTATAAATAAATAAATAGAAAGAAAGAAAAACCTTTTAAAAAGAGAAAAATACTCAACAGTCTTGAGCTCTGCCGACCTCAGCCTAAGACTCTGAGGAATCCTGGAATGCTAGGCGTCCACCTGGGCTCACTCTAGAAGCTCATTCCTGGGAGGGCAGGCAAGGTCATGAGATGTGTGGTGTATTGAAGGAGAAAAGAATGGTTGAGCTGGAAGGAATCCTTTGTGTTATACAAATTGAGACCCAGAGAGAGGAATGGGATTCATTACTTGTTATACAGCCATTCAGTGGCCCAAACTGGACTTGGGCCCACCTCTATGTAATTACCAGACTTAGGACCCTCCCACCACCTTGGAACTCTTGGGTCCTTTTTGGGCTATTCCCTACCAATGTGTCCTGGGGCCCCTGCCTAGATGAGTCTTACTGGGCCATGAATGCTGGGAATAGAGTCTCTGAGGGCCCAATGTGACTGTGGCTACCGAGGACTCTGTAGTGAGAAGAGTATCCTTAGCTAAAGACCACAAAGAAGCCATCCCTCAGCCATGGGAAATGACCGGCCACCCCCAGCCTTACCTGGTGAAGGAGCTGGTGTGGAGGCCTATGAAAGCAACAGCAGCCCCCGCGGTCGCTGTGATCCGGCAGCCCAGACGGTCAGTGAATATACTCACAATGGGAGAACAGAAGAAGATCATGCCCATCGCCAGAGCTCCTACCCATGCTGCAGAGAAAAGCAGCACAAAGAGACATTAGCTTAACGTGGTGCCTGGTGGTGCTGCTGCTCTCTCAGTTCTTCTCCAGCCTTTCAGAAGGGGTACTAGATTGGTCTAGGCTGTTGGCCTGCTGGTCCCAGTGGTCAAAAAGATACGCAAACAGAGGCTGGATATAAAACAGGGGACTCCAGCAATGTGGACAGATTTGAACTAGGCAGTATTTCAGGCCATTCCATGGACACTTAGCCAGATCCATAGCCTTAAAGCACTGGGCTACTTGGCTTAAATGCAAGGAACATGATGATTAAGGTCAGGTTTGCCATGGCTATTGGAACAACCTTCTGAAGATGCTAAGACTAAGCAGCAGAGAAGCCACAGACAAAAGCCTCCTGGAATTGTACAAGAATGCAGGGTAGGGTCAGGGGCCAACCCACAATCTCTAAGAACACTGCCAAGAGGGTCGCGTAACCCTCAGGCTGCATAAGATCCTTCATCAGAGCCCAGGTTTGGCAAATTGTGACTTGAAACTCAAGTAATAAGGGTTTATCCTGTTTTAAAGGCTATGAAGTGTCTTTCACATTTCACACTGGGGAGGAAACAATCTGCCCTGTTTCTTAGATTCTTCCAGCCCATTTCCCTTTGCTCAGCCCTCCCAAGGAAAGCTCATGCTTTTTTTTTTGTTTGAAGGTTGGTAAGTTTCAGCCTGGGCCTGACTTCGAGGCTAAATAATCTTTGTTCCTTTAACAACTCCTAACTCTATAATTACTTTCCAACTCTCCTCCTCAACACATTCAAAGTCATCCCTCTCATCCCACTCCCTAGCCCTCCTCATCTCTAAACAATGGATGATCCACTTTCTGTCACCTGAGAGGGCACTGGGCCAGCTTCTGGCTGGCTTCAACTGTGGAGTCCCAAGTGGGCCAGAGGCATGGAGTCTGAGTGAAGTCAGGGCTAGTGCACTGCCTATGTCTCTTACCCCAGTGCCAAATAAGCTTTTCGGGTCCCCAGAGGGGAATCCTTGCTTCCTGGGGCCCCCTCCTAACGGCTTGGCTCTAAAAGTAGTAGGATAGTGGGAAATCTGGACTTTTCTCACAAGTTCATCCTTTACCTTGAAATTTCACCACTTATCAGCTCTGGGACCTTGAGAATCCACACAGTGCTTCTCTAACTCTCAGTGTTCTCATGTGTGAAATGGGAGTTAAAATTCCTGCTATGCCTTCCTCAAAGATCAGATCAGATGTAATTATACGTATAAGAGAGCCCTGTAAGTATCAATAGTCATGCCATATGAAAAATTAGTGCAAAATGATCACAAATTTGAATGTAGGCATTAAATTATAAAATTTCTAGCAGAAAGTAGAGAAGAAAAATATTTCCAATTTTAGGTTATGCAAAGGTTTCACAGAGTCACAAAATATATGATCCATAAGAAACATATGCATCAGTTTTCACCAAAATTTAAAACTTCTACTATTCACAAAATAGTTACAAAAAGTAAAAAGGCAGTCCTTTAGACTGGGAAAAAGATTTGCAATGCACGTATCTGACAAAAGACCAGTATTCCACATACCACTGTGAGGAAACTCTCACAACTCAATAGGAGGAAGCAACTACCCATTTTAAAAGATGGATGAGAGACTTTGAATCTCACACACACACACACACACACACACAGACTGAATGGTAATTAAACACATGAAATGATGTTCAATACCATTAATCATTTGAGAAAGGCAAACTGAAACCATGATGAGATACTCCCTAACACTCACTAAAAAGGCTTTAAGAAATATCAATACCTGGTATTGGAGAGGATGTGGAGGAACTAGAAATCCGATACTCTGCTGGTAGGAATGCAAGATGGTGCACCACTTTGGGAAACAGTTTGGCTGCGTCTTGTGAAGTTAATCATACACTTAACCTAAAATACCTGAAATTCCACTCAGGATACATTCAATCTAAAAACCTGTATCTGTACAGTTACACCAGCTTTTCCCCCATAATTTCCAAAACCTGGCAATAAACCAAATGTATCTCAACTAGCAAATGGATTAACAAATGGGTATACATTAATGCAATGGAACACAACTCAACAATAAACAAGAGTGAATTTTTTAATATAATTTTTAAGATATTATTTATTTATTTGAAAGACAGAGTTACAGAGAGAGGGAGAGACACAGAGAGAGGTCCTCCATCTGCTGGTTCATTCCCCAGATGGCCACAATGGCCGGAGCTGGGCTGATGTCTGAAGCCAGGAGCCAGGCGCTTCCTCTGGGTCTCCCACGTGGGTGCAGGGGCCCAAGGACTTGGGCCATCTTCTACTGCTTTCCTAGGCCATAGCAGAGAGCTGGATCAGAAGTGGAGCAGCCGGGACTAGAACTGGTGCCCATATGATAGGCTGGCACTGCAGGCAACAAAGATGGAATTTATTGGTTACTGGGATTTAAAAATCCACACATACTTCTAGTTTCAGATACAGCTTAACAAAGTTGTTCCAAGGGTGTCTTCAAGATTTGATTGCTTTCCAGCTCTCGGTTAGCATCTTTGCTGTGTTTTTATTCTCAGCCTCCACAGGAATCCAGGAGTTCTTTTCAGCTTTAAAGTCAATGACAGTCCCGGCTGTTCCTCTTCCAATCCCGCTCCTTGCTAATGCGCCTGGGAAGGCAGCAGATGATGGCCCAAGTACTTGGGCCCCTGCATGCACGTGGGAGACCCAGAGGAAGCTCCCGAATCCTGGCTTCAGCCTGGCCCATACCTGGCCACTGTGGTCATTTGGGGAGTGAAACAGCGATGGAAGACCTCTCTTTCTTTGTCTCTCCCCTTCCCTCTCTATAAGTCTGCCTTTCAAATAAATAAAATATATCTTAAGAAATAATCAAGCCAATGACAAAATAAGAGTATTTCTTCCTATAAATTCTGGCCAAGTCCTGAGGCTCTACAGGTCACCTTCTAACATCCAAACCGTGGGAAGGAACTTGCAGCCAGGCCTGTGTCACACGTTTCACTCCTAAGCAGAAAATGGAATCCAAAAGGAAACTGAAGTACTATTACCAACGGGGGTAGGGAGGGAAGGTAAAAATGTTGGAAGGCCAGAATAACAAATGTCTCGCACAGACTTTTTTCCAGAGTGCGCATGCTCGTGATGACCTAGCTGAGAAGAATTTCTAGTTTGTGTTTTTTTCATACATATGACTACAGCACTGGGTTTCTTCCCAGTTTGGACTTTTTGATGCTGAACAAGGTTTCTTTTGCTACTGAAGGCTTTCCCACACTTGTCACATCTGCACGAGGTCTCCGGTATGTGAATCCTTAGACGCCTTTTTAATTGTTCCTGAGCACCAATGGCTTTCCCACAATCTACAGAGCCAAAGGGCTTCTCCCCACTGTGAAGCCCCTGGTGCTGAGCGAGTTTTGTAGGGAAACTGAAGGCTCGCCCACATGCTTTACAAGAACAAGCCTTTTCCCCTGTGTGAATACGCTGACGCGGGCGAAGGTGGGAAGTCATTCCTTCCAAAGCTTTTGCAACATTCTCATTACACTCGTAGGGGTTCTCTCAGATGTGGATTCTCTGTTGTATAACAAACCCAGAACTGCTAGTGAAATTACTTTCACATTCTGTACAGCGATAGGGCCTGTCCCCACTGTAGGTCCTCTGAAGCCCGCACCCTCCTCACACTGACAGGCTTCCTCTCTGGTGTGAATCCTCTGCTGCAGAATTCATGAGCAATTGCCATTAAAGGCTTTTCCACACTCCTTACACCCCAATGATTCCTCGCCAGTGTGAATTCTCTGGTGTTGAACACAGTATGAAAAACCGCTGAAGGATTTCCCACACTCTTCGCAGCTGAAGGCTTTCCTCCCAGAGTGGATGATTGGAACCTTTCCTTGAGTATTTTTCACAGTGGAGACTTCCTGGTGCTTTTCCAGTTCACATGTTTCTGGGAAGTCAGTTCTCTGAGGGACTCTCTTCAGCAGCCCACATGCCACCACCGTGTCTCTTTCTTCAGGTATTCCTTGTGTTGGTGTGGACTTGCTGTCAATGTTGGGCTTAGGATCTTCACAGCTGTCCCCAGGCCTCTCTGCGGGGGGCCTTCTCCTGTGCCTTGAGGTTGCAAGGTCAATCCCCTCTCTCCGGAAGTGAGATCAAGGCAGGTTTAGGGACTGGGTATCCCAGCATAGTCAAGTTCCCATAATTCTCCAGCATCACACTTCTGCACACCAGAAGACCTAGCGCATTCTGCCTGAGTGAAGTACACAGCTACATCCTTGATGGTTACCACCTCCTCAGGAAATGCAGAAAGTAGGAATAAGCTATTGGCACAGGCAACAACCTGGACAATTTTCAAAAGTATTATGCTGAGAGAAAGAAGCCAGACGCAAATGATTCCATTTATAGGAAATTCCAGAAAAATGCGAAACTATGGGGACAGAAAAACAAACAAGTGGGTGCCAGGAGAGGGAGGGGTGAGGAGAAATGACTAGAAGGGCATGAAAGAACTTTCTGGGGTGATGGAAATGCTAACGAATCTTGACTGTGATAGTGCTATTGTTTTCTCAAAATTCACAGAAGATATGTAAATTGTATCTCCATAAATCTGCTACTTTTATTCATTTTTAAAACTATTGGTGTCCTCCTTTATGAATCATTGTTAGAGGGCCACTTTTTTTTTTTTTTTTTTTTTTTTTTTTTTTTTTTTTACAGGCAGAGTGGATAGTGAGAGAGAGAGAGACAGAGAAAAAGGTCTTCCTTTTTGCCGTTGGTTCACCCTCCAGTGGCAGCCACGGCTGGCGCGCTGCGGCCGGTGCACCACGCTGATCCGATGGCAGGAGCCAGGTGCTTCTCCTGGTCTCCCATGGGGTGCAGGGCCCAAGGACTTGGGCCATCCTCCACTGCCTTCCCGGGTCATAGCAGAGAGCTGGCCTGGAAGAGGGGCAACCGGGACAGAATCCAGCGCCCCAACTGGGACTAGAACCCTGTGTGCCGGCGCCACTAGGTGGAGGATTAGCCTATTGAGCCGCGGCGTTGGCCCAGAGGGCCACTATTTTTAAAGCTTATTTTATTTATTTGAAAGTCAGAGAGAGAGAGAGAGAGAGAGAGAGAGCTCTTTCATTCCGTCCACTGGTTCACTCTCCTGATGCCTGCAACAGCCAGGGCTAAAGCAGGTAGCAGCCAAGAGTCAGAAACTCCAACCCAGTCTCTCACACAGGTGGCAAGAACTCAAGTATTTGGGCCATCAGCTGTTATCTCCAGGGCTACCCATTAATAGGAACCTGGATTGGTAGCAGAGGCACTCTGATACGGCATGTGGGTGTCCCAAGCAGAGGCTTAGTTTGCTGTGCCACAACATGCTCACTGAGATGTTACTTTTTAACAAGGAGAGAGGACTGGGGCCAGCGTCGTGGCTCACTTGGTTAATCCTCCGCCTGCGGTGGTGGCATCCCATATGGGCGCCGGATTCTAGTCCTGGTTGCTCCTCTTCCAGTCCAGCTCTCTGCTGTGACCCAGGAAGGCAGTGGAGGATGGCCCAAGTGCTTGGGCCCCTGCACCTGCATGGGAGACCAAGAGGAAGCACCTGGCTCCTGGCTTCGGATCCACATAGCTCCTGTTGTAGTGGCCATTTTAGGGGGTGAACCAACGGAAGGAAGACCTTTCTCTCTGTCTCTCTCACTGACTAACTCTATCTGTCAAATAAAAAAAAAGGGGAGAGAGGACAAGAAAGTAGGGAGTGCCAGTTTGAAATTTCATTTATGATACATGCATTTTTGTTTTGGCCAGTTAAAAAATAGCTCAGTTGTATTGTCAAAGAGGAAAATATTACACTTGTTAAGTTGTTGTACTGACATTTTACAACTAGAAGTTAACATTACTTGACCCTTTGAATTATCTACAATACAATGAAAACTGATGATTAGGCTTGGACAGTATCTTTTGTGCAAAGAAAGCTTAAATTATATTCAATATAGCTTTTAAGAGTTAATCTGCTTTTCTAAATTTTTTTAAAGATTTACTTATTTATTTGAAAGGCAGAGTTTCAGAGACACAGAGGCAGAGAGAGAGAGGGAGAGAGAGAAAGAAAGAGAGAGGTCTTCCATCTGCTGCTTCTCTCCCCAAACGGCCGCAACAGCATGAGCATGGCTGATCCGAAGCCAGGAGCCAGGAGCTTCTTCTGGGTCTCCCACACCGGTGCAGGGGCCCAAGGATTTGGGCCATCTTCCACTGCTTTCCCAGGCTATAGCAAGGAGCTAGATGGGAAGTGCAGCAGCCAGGACTCGAACCGGCGCCCATATGGAATGCCAGCACTGCAAGTGATGGCTTTACCTGCTATACCACGGCGCCAGCCCTCTCTAAAAATTTTTAATTAACATGTAATAACAGCATGAGCCTCTGGGGTACAATGCGACAAGCTGTTTGAGTTTCAAAAAAATTTTTTTTCCAAAACTTACTTTGAAGTAACTATAAATTCATAGGAGATAGCCAAGATAGTTCAGAGGGGTCTTGTGAACCCTCCACCCAGTTTCAACCCCTTGTCTAACTGTAGCACAATATGAAAAGTAGGAAAATCAGAATGGTATGATATGTGTACCACAACATTGGCCCTGAATTTCTGTCTCTCATTCTCTCTCTATCGCTTGACTTTAAAATATAAAAATAAAATCTTTAAAAGGCATAAGATTTATACGATCTGAAGAGGAACCAGAGTATTAAAATAATCTTTAAAAAATTAATTGTACCACAGTGTGATATTTTAATACCTGCATACAATGTATACTGATCAAATAAGGGTGATCATCATTTTTTCTTAAAGATTTTATTTATTTATTTGAGAGGTAGAGTTACAGACAGTGAGAGGGAGAGACAGAGAGAAAGGTTTCCATCCACTGGTTCACTACCCAAATGGCCACAGCGGCTGGAGTTGGGCTGATTTGAAGCCAGGAGCCAGGAGTTTCTTCCAGGTCTCCCACACCAGTGCAGAGGCCCAAGCACTTGGGCCATCTTCTACTGCTTTCCCAGGCTGTAGCAGAGAGCTGGATTGGAAGTGGAGCAGCCGGGACTCGAACTGCTGCCCATATGGGAAGCCAGCACTGCAGGAGAAGAATTAGCCTACTGCACTACAGCACCGGCCCCATTTTCCCCTTTCTTGACATTACTTCATGACTGCAGCCATGAAGCGCTCCCCTTTTCCACATGCTCAGAAAACACATTAAAAAAAAAAACAACATTCTGAATACAGGATAGTGATTACTAGAGGCTGGAAAGGGTAGAAGGCAGACAGAGTTCAAATGATAGGTATCAAATCAGAGTTAGATTGAACTGATGTAACATATACTTGGGTGACTATAGTTCACAATACCTATTATGGATTTGATGCGCTGACCTCTAACTTTTTACAAAAGTTTTATTTATTTGAAAGGCAGAACAATGAAGAGGGATGAAGAGACAGACTCAGAGAGAGAGAGAGACAGAGAGAGAGCGAGAGAGAGTTCTACCTGCTGGTTCACTCTCCAAATGACCACAATGGCAGGGGCTGGGTCAGGCTGAAGCCAGGAGCCTGGACCTGGTATCCCATGTTGATGGCAGGGACCCAAATACTTGGGCCATCCTCTGCTGCTTTCCCAGGCACGTTAGCAGGGAGCTGGATCAGAAGCCGAGCAGCCAGGACTCAAACACCTCAATAAGGGATGCCAGCATTGCAGCTGACAGCTTAACTCACTGCCCCACAACCTTGGCCCCCAATCTCTGATTTTTAATTGATGCATTTACACCATTTACATTTGATGTAATCACCAATATGTTAGGGCCATTTTATTTTTGTCTCTTGTTTATGCTTTGTTTTCTCTATTTTCTTTTCTCTCCTGTGGGTTATTTCAACAGTCTGCAGAATTCTATTTTAATTTATTTACAGTGATTTTGAGTGTATTCCTTTGTAGAACTTTTTAAGTGGAATTAGCTAAAGAAATCACATTACAGATTTATAATGGCATCACGTTATATGTATACCACATCACAGCTGACACTTTACTGGTTTGGATGGAGTGTACAAACCTAATCTCTCACACTGGTAACATAATTGTTACGTTTGTATATAAAGATACTTCCTTTTATATACACTGAAAGCCACATTAGGCTTTGTCATAATTTTTTCCTCAACTGTTATGCATAACTTAGAAAACACAAAAGGAGAAGCAAAGTATATTATGTTTGCCCATAATTTTACCCTCGTCACTGTTATTTCTTTCCCTGATATGCTGAAATTGTTTCTTTTCCTGGCTAAAGAACTTCCTTCAGCCATTCTTTCAGGGTAAGTCTGTTGTTGAAAAATCCTATTGGTTTTCTGAATATTCTGATTTCCTCCTTTATTCTTTTTTTTTTTTTTTTTTTTTTTTTTTGACAGGCAGAGTGGACAGTGAGAGAGAGAGACAGAGAGAGAAAGGTCTTCCTTTGCCGTTGGATCACCCTCCAATGGCCGCCGCTGCAGCCGGCGCACCGCGCTGATCCGATGGCAGGAGCCAGGAGCCAGGTGCTTTTCCTGGTCTCCCATGGGGTGCAGGGCCCAAGCACCTGGGCCATCCTCCACTGCACTCCCTGGCCATAGCAGAGAGCTGGCCTGGAAGAGGGGCAACCGGGACAGAATCCGGCGCCCCAACCGGGACTAGAACCCGGTGTGCCGGCGCCGCAAGGTGGAGGATTAGCCTATTGAGCCACGGCGCCGGCTTCCTCCTTTATTCTTGAAGAATATTTTCACTGGATATACTATTCTGGGTTGACAAGTTTTTTTCTTTCAGCATTTGAAAAATGTGGTGCCACTTCTTCCTTTTGTCCTCCATGGTTTCCGATGAGAAATCCACTGTCACTCAAATTATTTGTCCCCTGCAATTAGGGTATCACTTCTCTCCTACTGTTTTCAAGGAGTGTGTGTGTGTGTGTGTGTGTGTTTAGCTTTCAGAAGTTTGACTAAGTGTCTTGGCATAGATTTATTTGAGTTCATCCTCTTTGAGGTCTAACTCAGTTTCTTAAAACCATAGATTTATGTGTTTTGCCATATTTGGGAAATTTTCAGCAATTATTTCTTTTTCTTTTTTTTTTGTAAGATTTTTATTTATTTATTTGAAAGACAGAGTTACAGAGAGAGAGAGAAAGAGGGAGGAAGGGAGGGAGGGGGAGAGAGAGAGAGAGAGAGAGGTCTCCCATCCGCTGGTTCACTCCCCAAATGGTTGCTATGGCTAGCGCTGTGCAGATCCAAAGCCAGGAGCCAGGAGCCCCCTCAGGGTCTCCCATGTGGGTGCAGGGGCCCAAGGACTTGGGCCATCCTCCACCGCTCTCCCAGGCCATAGCAGAGAGCTGGATCAGAAGTGGAGCAGCTGGGACTCGAACCAGCGCCCACATAGGATGCTGGCACTGCAGGCAGTGGCTCCACCTGCCATGTCACGGTGCCGGCCCCAGCAATTATTTCTTCGAGTACTTTTTCAGACTCACCTTTTTCTTCCTCTCCTTCTGGCACTACTCTGATGAGAAAAATGTTAGATTTTTTATTGTAGCTCTGCAAGCCCCTGAGGCTCTGTGCATTTTTTGCTTTTCAATCTATTCTCTCTTTGTTGTTCAGATTGGATGATTTGTATTGTTCTGTCTTTAAGTTCACTGACTCTTTCATCTGTCATCTCTATTCTGTTATGGAGTCCATTCAATAAGGCTTATTTTATTTTGGTTATTTTATTTCTCAGTTCTAACAATTTCCATTTGTTTCATCTACATAGCTTCTAATTTCTGTGTCATCTTGGTGTTGGTGTTAGTTGATGGTCTTTTCTCATTGGAGTAAAAATTTCTTGGTCCTTGGTGTGATGAGTGATTTTCTATTGTGTCCTGGACATTTTGGATATTATGTTAGGAGACTCTGGATCTTATTTTAATCTTTTGGGTTTTATAATTTGTAATTTTTTATAAGTTTCATTTTGATTGTTTTTTTTTCACAAACTTTTGTTGTTGTTGTTGTTTTTTAAAGATTTATTTATTTGAATGGCAGATTTACAGAGAGGCAGAGAGAGAGAGGCACAGAGAGGTCCCCCATCCGATGGTTCATTCCCCAAATGGCCACAACAGCCGGAGCTGAGCTGATCCGAAGCCAGGAGCCAGGAGCCTCTTTTGGGTCTCCTACATTGGTGCAGGGACCCAAGAAGCTGGGCCATCCTCCACCACCTTCCCAGGCCATAGCAGAGAGCTGGATCAGAAGTGGAGCAGCCGGGAGTCAAACCGGCACCTATATGGGATGCTGGTGCCGCAGGCGGCAGCTATACCTGCTATGCCACAGTACCAGCCCCACAATTTGTAACTTATTTATTTTGATTTATTGGAAAGGGATAGAGACAAGTAGAGAAACAAGGACAGAGAGACAGAGCGAGATCTTCCATCTGCTGGTTCACTGTTCAAATGCCCTCAACAGCTGGAGCTGAACCAGGCCAAAGCCAGTTTGGGATTGAATCTGGGTCTTCCCTGTGAGTGGTGGGAACCCAGCTACTTTTGCCATCACATGTTATCTGCCGGGGTGTGTATTAGCAGGAAGCTGAAATCAGGAGCAGAGCCAGAACTCAAACCCAGGCACTACAATATCAGATGTGGGTGTCCCAAGGAGTGTCCTAACTGCTGTGCCAAAGGCTAACCCCTTAATCTTGTACTTTAGCAGGCCATCTTTGATACATGCCAGAGAGGCAACAGCTCATTACTGCCAGAAGCCCGTGGTTCCCTGTTGAGCTTCCACTGGCATTCTGGGGCAGAAGGCTGTCTTGTTATTGCTGAGCAGGGTGGAAGTATGTTCAAGATCCCCACTAGGTGTCTTCTGATACTTTCCTGGTTGGGAGGGGTAAGGGTCCCTTGTTAGTGTTTCCCATGTGGCCTCAACTGACACTATCCCGAGCAATGGTGAAAGTCCCAGTGTCCTACTTGGCCTTCACTGACACCACCTTGGCACCTCACCAGGAGCCAGAGGGGTGGTCAGAGGTTATAGTCTGGCGAGGGTGAAAGTCCGGGCTCCCCAATTGGTCTGCACTGACACCATGGGGGAGGGGGAAGCCTTTTACTATTGGGAGGGGAGGAAATTCCTGTCTCCCTACTCAGTTTTCTTAGCATGGGAGAGGGCGGGTTGGGGCACCTTGTCACAGCTGGGTGAGTGTAGAAGTCTAAGCTCCCCACCAGGTCTTTGCTGACAGAGGTTGGATGGAGCACATTTTTTTTTCTGCAGTGTTTGGATGTAGTAGCAGAGTTAGTGTCCAAAGGTTTTTGTCTTGCTAGGCTGCCCCTTTCCTGGTACTTCAACTGAAGAAATCAGGCTTGCCTTGGGGCTTTTGTTGTCTGTTCCCATTGGCATTTCTGGCACTTCTTCAGCTCCAGAAGTAAGAGATGTGAAGCAAAAAGGAAACCCAGGTAATGTATTATTATTTTTTTTTTTTTGACAGGCAGAGTGGACAGTGAGAGAGAGAGACAGAGAGAGAAAGGTCTTCCTTTGCCGTTGGTTCACCCTCCAATGGCCGCCGCGGCCGGCGCGCTGCGGCCGACGCACCACGCTGATCCGATGGCAGGAGCCAGGAGCCAGGTGCTTTTCCTGGTCTCCCATGGGGTGCAGGGCCCAAGCACCTGGGCCATCCTCCACTGCACTCCCTGGCCACAGCAGAGAGCTGGCCTGGAAGAGGGGCAACCGGGACAGAATCCGGCGCCCCGACCGGGACTAGAACCCGGTGTGCCGGCGCCGCAAGGTGGAGGATTAGCCTATTGAGCCACGGCGCCGGCCTCAGGTAATGTATTATTGTGTTGTTCTTTGAGTCCCCAGGTCCCTATCCCATCTGCATTCTTCTCTCAACCTTTGAGCCTTCTTATACTTGTTTTTATAGTTAATGTGCAGCATTTTTAGCTGTACTTCATGGGAGAAAGAGGAAAAAGTGTGTTGATACAGCTTTTTTAATCCTAAATGAATATTTAAAAAATGAAACCATCCATGTACAGCATTAATTTACTCAATAGTTAATTAACATTCTTTTTTTCTTAAAAAAAGATTTATTTTATTTATTTGAAAGGCAGAGTTACAGGGTGAGGGGGGATGGAGAGATCTTCTATTAGCTGGTTCAGTCCCCAAATGGCTACAATGGCCAGAGTGGGGCCAGACTGAAACTAGAAGCCAGGAGCATCATCTCACGTGGATGGCAGGGACCCAAGCACCTGGGCTATCTTCTGCTGCTTTCCCAGGCATATTAGTAGGGAGCTGGGTGGGAAGTGGAGTACCTGAGACTTGAACCAGCGCCCATATGGGATGCTGGTATTGTAGGCAGCAGCTTAACCCGTTATGCCACAACACTGGCCCCAGTTAACGTTCTTTCCAATTGAGACACATGGCCATCCCACAGGTACTGAGGCTGCTAAACGAATGACATGTGGAGCATGACTTCAAGGATCTTGTAGTAGAGTGAAAAACATATTTTTAAAAATTAGGGCAATACAAATTTTAAATCCCATGGTTAACCACCAGAATAAAATGTTCTATTTAAAGATTTTCAGAGATGTAAGACACTTCAAGTGTCACAAGGGAGAGAAAGGTAATCTAACAGATATATTAATTATTAAATGATAGCATGAAAAAAGAGAAAGGACTTAAAGGATTATTAGTGGGATGTATTATCAGAGGAAATTTAGAAAGAGAAAAATAATCAAGTAATGATTACATGAAAAAAGAAGAGCCCATTGTCTTAATAACGATGATAATAGTTAGGACCATATTGATGAAAATGAGTGTTACTGGTACCTTTTTACCTTTTTTCCACTCAGTTTCCATTTTTGGAAAATGCAAGAAGTGGGTAAAGTTTTTCTAGAACTCTGACAGTCCTTGGAATCAAAGCTAAGGAGTCTCCGTTGTTCCCCCATAATTACCCTGCTCTCATATAGAGAAAACAAAGAGATTTTGATGAAGCAGTTGAGATGAGCGAGAGTTGGGAAGTAGCTATCAGCAGGAAACATACAGAACCATCTTTCTAAAAAGACTTGAAAAAAAATCACTTTCCATCAGACAGAGAGCATTACTTTCAACCCACAGCTTCGTTGAGTGCTAACCAAGTGCCTAATTCCTGACTAATAATTTTTTTCATTCAACAGAGCCCTGGACTTTGAGGACAAATTAAATATAAATCCATTATCCACTCCTTTCATCGACTAGTTCCCAGAGTTCTTTTCAACCTCAACTACTATCTCCAGATGAGTAAGAGAGTTTGCCCCCAAAGGCCTGTACTTGAAGTGAACACAATATCTGTATTCAGTAGACACTGCTCCCCACCCCTTTCTTCTTCTAAGCACCCATAACCAGTTGGCCTTCTGTTGGGCCTGGGCAGTACAAGGTCAGGACTCGGGTCTTTTCAGTTCCATCCTGGACCTACTGGCTCTCAAGATTCCTCATCCTCAAAGTCTTTTTACTCAAGTACCCAATTAGTGCCCTGGCTCTGTACCCAAGCACTCAGGCAAATGTCTTTGAAGTACAGGGAGACCGCTCAGAAAAGAACTCAAATGTAAGACCAGATTCTTCGATCCTTGGCAGCCAAAAGCCAAGCTTTCTAAGCTCTCCCCCTGAGTTGAAAGAGGGAGAGAGGCTACTCCAAGAGCCAAACTCTCCAAATAAATTACAGGCTTTCACAAATTCCTGTTATTGTGGGGCACTAACAAAAGCTCAAATGAAGGAACAGTGGAGCAAAGCCAAAGAAGAGCCAAAGTGTTTGGTAAGGGGTAGATAGGAGAGAGAGAGATAAGGGAGGATAACATGGGGACAGAAATGGCTCTATTCAAGGGCCCCTGCTTTTTGACAAAGTGCACAGTACAATGAAATAAGAGCAAATAGGATTGAGGGGTCATATTCTAAGGCTTAGCTATCCTACAGTTATACACAAAAGCTAAGAGGAGAGGATGGCACCATGAGTTGGAGTCTGTGTTGCCTGAAATAGTCTTCAGCTTCTGCTCTATCTCCATATCTCTTCAGAGTTTCTCAGAACCTGGTGAAAAGCCTAAATCTAGTTAGGAAGAGTGGAGGTGCTTTGAATGGTAGAAGCAGGACATGAGGACAGTGGAGGGTTGGTGGCAGGCAGCTCAGGACTATGATGACTGTATGCTGGCACATCTAGCCAGGTGCTCAGCACTCATCAGTGAGATGACTGAAAGCATCAGTGGAACTTCAGGAGTTGTCTCAGGAGTTCCAGGGGGGACAGACAAGACCATGGTCTTCTTTGGGGACTGAGATGTCGGGATCCCTGACATCCATTCTCTCTGTGGCTGAACCAGAGAGTTACCTCCAGTTGAGTTTCACTTATTAACCATTTCCCTGGCCTTGTGTAGGGCCCAGAGTTAAGTGCTACATAGCTGTCTGTCCAGTGATTAAACGAAATACTCTTCAGGCATGGAAAGCCAAGACACTCTGGCAAAAAGATCTCTGTGAGTGAGATCCCAGTGGAAAGAACAGGTCTTCAAAGAGGGAGGTGCCTCTCTCTGAAGGGAGGAGAGAACCTCCACTTTGACTATGACCTTGTCTAAACAAGATAAGAGTCGGAGAACTCAAGGGGCTTCCATAGCCTTGGAAACTCATAACTGGTGCATAGGGAGATTACTGATGCCATAAACAGGAGTGTCAATTGGTAAAGTCAACAACAGGAGTCACTGTGCACTTACTCCTCATGTAGGATCTCGGTCCTTAACGTGCTGTACACTGAGGCTTAATGCTATAACGAGTACTCAAACAGTATATTTCACTTTGTGTTTCTATGGGGGTGCAAACGACTGAAATCTTTACTTAATGTACACTAAACTGATCTTCTGTAAAAAAAAAAAAAAAAAAAAAGAAAGAAAGAAATTTTCAATTCCCAACTTGACTCTCACTGGGATTAAACATGACAATAGGTCTGATCTGATTTCATCATCATTTAAAAAAAATCATCTATTATTTTTCACTTTATGTTTCTGTGTGGGAGCAAACTGTTGAAATACTTACTTAAGGTATACTAAGCTGATCTTCTGTATATTAAGATAATCGAAAATGAATCTTGATGTGAATGGAAGGGGAGAGGGAGTGGGAAAGGGGAGGGTTGTTGGTGGGAGGGACGGTATGGGGGGGGAAGCCATTGTAACCCATGAGTCGTACTTTGGAAATTTATATTCATTAAATAAAAGATAAAAAAAAAAAAAAAACAAAAAACGAAATACTCTTGCTCAGGGAAGCTGATTCCAAATTATTTCCCATTTTCTGAAACACTATATTAAGAAGTTCTTTCTTTCAGCTCTCAGTCTCTAAATTCGTTTACTTGGTAGCTACTCACCATCCATCCGTTGTGTCTAGAACTCTATTCCAGATTTGTAGGAAGCTTTTATTTTAAAAACCCACAAGTACTTTCATATTTGACCCCCTCCCAGTGTTTCTTTAATCTTTACTAGAATGTGGTGGCATTTTTTCTAGGGTCACACAGCAGTACCGGAAAGTTATTTTCCAAGCATTCAATATCTAAACAAATCTAATTTTTATCCATCCATACCCTTTTTAGGTCACTTGGCCTCCTTCCTCCTGCAGCTATTGTTTATTCATTGCCATTTTAGAGCCAGAAAATCTAGGGGTCCAGTTCCTATTTTTGCAGATACACTGAGGCCTAAGAAAGACCCATACTTAGGAGTGCCCATGCCAAGTCTGCAAATACAAGCCTCCTAATTTGTGTCCCAGTCCATCATGGGTAACTGGCTTCTATTTAATGGCCCATGGATTACTGTTGTGGCACCCACGGGTTCTGGACACTGATCAAATATCTCCTCTAATAGTTAAGGTGGATCACAGGCAGTTCTATAACCAAAATCTACCAGTGTTGGGAAAAACTATGAATTGAAACAGTTTTACCTACTTTCTCTGAGGAGGCTGCCCTGACAACTACAGACTCAAATTGTCAGACATCCACCTGATAAAGTAGGCAGGAAAGGGGCAAGAAGCAGAGACAGATAGGTAAGAAATAAGGAGACAGAAAGAGAGACATGCACCACACATGTAAAACAGAAATACTGATGACAGGAGATTTATTAGAACTGCAGAATGTTGGAGATAAAAGCACCCTTAAGATTCATGGAGGGACTGCCTAAGATGGCTTCACAGGTGAATTCCGAACACTTACAGAAGGAAAATACCAAACTACAAAACTTTTCTCCCAAATAGGAGGGAACATTTTCAATCTCATTCTATGAGGTATTACTCTGATACCAAAATCAGATAAATGCATCATAAGAAAACTATATATGGATGTCCATAATAAACACAGCTATAAAACTGCTAGTATTTCAGCAAATTGAATCAAACAACACATAAAAGCATAAAACATCATACCCAAATGAGATTTATCCTAGAAATGGAAGGTTAGTTCAACATCCCAAGACCAATCAATGCAGTATACAATTAAAATAGACTAAAATAACTTTTAAAACCCCAAATAATCATCTCAATTAATAAAGAAAATGCATTCAACAAAATTCAATACCCACAGAAGAGTAAAAAAAAAAAAAAACCCTCTCAGCAAACTAGATGAAAGGGGATTTTCTCATTCTGATAAAGGGCAACTATGGAAAACCTACAGCTAACATCATATATATTAGTGAAAGACTGAAAATTTCCACATTAAGATTAGGAGCAAGGCAAGGACATCTGCTCTTGCTACTTCTACGTAGCATTCCATTGGAGATCCTAGCTAGTGCAACAGAACAGTCAGAAGAAATACAAAATGGAAATGAAGAATTAAAACTGTCTCTATTTACAGACAACATGATGGCCTTGGAAAATTCAAAAGACATTACAAAAAAAGCTACTAGAACTGATAAATGAGCTAAGCAAGATCTCAGTATACAAAGTCAATATTCAAAAACCAATTATATTTATGAATACTAGCAGTGAATAATTAAAAATTAAAATATCATCTGCCATGCCTTCAAAAATTTGAAATGCTTTTGGATCAATTTGAATTGAAATATGTAAGACCTTGACATTGAAAATTACAAAATGTTCCTGAGAGAAATTAAAAAAGACTTAAATAAATGGAAAGCTATACTTTGTTCATGGGTAGGAAGATTCAACCTTAAGATTCTTCCTAAACTGCTCTATAGATACAACGCAATCCTAATTAAAATTCCAGTGATGTTGGTTTTTTTCCTCCTAGAATTTGGCAAACTGACTCTCAGATTAATGCTTAATTGAAAAATGCATATAATTGAGAATATAATTTTGGCAAAGAACAAAGTTGCAAGACCTATATTACCTGATTTCAAGACTTAACTATAATGTTACAGCAATTAAAACAGTATGGTGGGGCCAGCGCTGTGGCACAGTAGGTTAATTCTCCGCCTGCGGTGCCGGCATTCCATATGGGTGCTAGTTCCAGTCCCGGCTGCTCCTCTTCCCATCCAGCTCTTTGCTATGGCCTGGGGAAGCAGTAGAAGATGGCCCAAGTCCTTGGGCCCCTGCACCCGCATGGAAGACATGAAAGAAGCTCCTGGCTCCTGGCTTCCAATCAGTGCAGCTCTGGCCTTTGTGGCCATTTGGGGAGTAAACCAGCGGATGGAAGACCTTTCTCTCTGTCTCTCCCTCTCACTGTCTGTAACTCTACTTCTGAAATAAATAAATAAATAAATCTTTAAAAAAATACAGTGTGGTATTGGCTTAAAAATAGACATATAGATCAATGGAACATAATAGAGTCCAGAAATAGGCCCACACACATATAGCTAGCTGATCTTTTTAAAGATTTATTTATTTGAAAGGCAGAATTACAGAGAGGCAGAGGCAGAGAGAGAGGTCTTCCAACCACTGGTTCACTCCCCAAATGGCCTCGACGGCTGGAGCTGAGCCGATCCGAAGCCAGGAACCAGGAACCAGGAACCTCTTTTGGGTCTCCCACGTGAGTACAGGGACCCAAAGACTTGGGCCATCTTCTACTGCTTTCCCTGGCCATAGCAGAGAGCTGCACCGGAAGTGGAGCAGCCAGGACGTGAACCGGCACCCATATGGGAAGCTGGCACTACAGGCAGCAGCTTTACCCACTACACCACAGCGCCAGCTCCAGGTAACTGATTTTTAACAAAGTGCCAAGACAATTCAATAGGGAAAGAATAGTCTTCCTCAACAAATGGTGCTGGATCAGTTGGATATCCACATGGAAAAGGAAGTTGACTATCTCATACCATATTCTAAACTTAAATCAAATGGTTCATAGACCTAAAGAGCTAAGCTATAAAATTTCTAGAAAATCTGAGAGAAAATCATGGCAAACCTAGATTATGCAAATATTCATGTGTGTGTGTGTGTGTGTGTATTTTTTTTTAAAGATTGATTTATTTATCTTGAAAGGCAGAGCAATGAAGGAAGATGGCCCAGATGGTCCCAGTGCTCTGGCCGAAGTCATCAGCCTGAATTCCATTGAGGTCTCCCACAGGGTGGAAGAGGCCCCAGTACTTGGGCCATCTTCTGCTGGAGGATGGGATGGTTGAGTGGCAGAGATGAGGGTCAAAGTTTCTGATCCTCTCCTCCAATTCAATTTGCCAGGGAGAAGCAAAGTCATGATGGTAAGGTGGGCAGGTGGAGCAGAAGGCAACAGCCACTCAGGCCGGCACTCAGCAAGCCAGAGTCCATAGACACCAGTGAAAGCTCTCGGATATGAAGGGACAGTTCCAACACCTTTGCCCTTTACCATCAAGCCCAGCTCATCTTTGATGATTCCTTTTATCCTACAAAGCCTTTGCCAGCACTTATCTCCTTAGGTCCTCATACAACCCGTATAAGATTGATAGGCCAGCAAATGTCCTTTTACGCACACAGGTACTTCCAAAAAGTTCATGGGAAAATGTGCATTGTCTTTTATTGAAATTTAATTTTTAACTGACACATTAAAAATTGTATGTTTTTGACAATGCATTTTTGAATGTTTAGTTTTTCTTCTACTTGAAAGGCAGAGGAAGAGAGAGAGAGAGAGAGAGAGAGAGAGAGATCTTCCATCCACTGTTACACACCTCAAATATTTGCAACAGCCAGGGTTGGACCAGGCCAAAGCCAGGAGCCTAGAACTCAATCTAGGTCTCCTATGTGAGTGGCAGGGGCCCAAGCACTTGGACCGTCTTCTGTTGCTTTTTCAAGTGCATTATCAGGGAGCTAGACTGAAAGTGGAGTAGTTAGGACTCAGATCAGCACTGCGATATGAGATGTGGACATCCCGAGCAGCAGCTTAACCTGCTGTGCTACAAAGCCCACCCCAAATTGTAAGATTTGCTAGAGTACCATGAGTTATTTCTATACATATAAATACTGCATAATGTCCAATCAAAATAAACATATCTAACTCCTCAGGCATTTAACAGTTTTTAAGGTGAAAACATCCAAAATCTTTCACTCTGCTTTTCATATGTGCATTGTCTTTTAATTCTGTTCTCTCATAAACTTTTTGAAGTGCCCTCATATATTACCTATGTTATCTCATTTAATTCTCATAACAATCTCATAGCGTAGATAATATTAGTGTGCCACTTAGCTGCCCTCAAGGAAACAAACAGACCAAGAGAGATTTGATGAGTAGACTAGGTCACACAGTTAGGAAGTGGTACAGGTGGGACTCTCTACCACTGACTTTCAAGACCTTGCTCTTAGCTACTACTGTGCCATGTGTATGGATCCTAGTCTGCATAAAAGAAATGAGACCAAAGGGTGTGTGGTTTGTCTGAGGACACAAAGCAAGCTAGTACCGGAAGTATGCCTAACTCAGGGCCTTCCAAGGCCCTGTCTAGGCTTTATCCCTTATTCCCAACTGCATTATCAATGGCATGCCTTCCCACCTGTTGCCCCATGGTCACCATAAGCTCAGGACACTAGGGATCAGGTAAACACACCATCTTCCAGCAAGGTCGGAGTTTAATCTCTCATTATTTCTGATACCTGCCCTGTAGATGAGGTAGCCAAGGTGCAAGGACGGCAAACAGCTTACCCCAGGCTCCCTGCTGTACCACGAGCAGAGAAATTCCTCGAAGTTCTTAACTCTCAAGTCTGGGCTTGTTGCACTTGAATATCTATGCATGTGCCCACAGGGCAGCAAAGAAAGCAGCGTGGTCCAAAGAAAAGCAGAAAAAAAGAAACCCAGTTTACTCCCTGTCTCCTTTTAATTGGGTCTGTGGAGGCCTCCAGGCAGGAACAAAGGGAGCTGACACAGAAGTGAGGTGGCTGAAGACCAGGTCAGGGGCCTGCAGAGCTAAGACAAGAGAGGTTTGGAAAAAAAATCACATCATTTGGGTAGAGGTAGAGGGAAGGTGATGTTAAGGTCTTAAGGGCTTAGAGTGTCTCTTTGTAGAGAATCTGTGGGGTCCCAGAAGGGAGTGAGCAGAGGGCAGGAGCACAGACAGAGTTGTAAACACATTTCCAGCCTGGTCTGCAGCCATGAAACCAACATTGACTGAGAAGCTGCCAGGATTTGGGCCTGGCGCTGGTGGCTGCGGTGGCTACAGAGCAACGCAAGCCAAAGGTCTGGCCAGCCCAAGCAGGAGGCAATGTACACGTGAAGGGAGCTTGCTTGGTAATCCCAGATGCCAGCCAGTGGGCCATGCTTTGGCTGCATTAGCACCATCTGGGTAATTTGAGGGCACTACCAGGTTTCAGAAGCACTGGACCAAATCAACTAGTATTGGCCATTATCTGGGTCCTTTGCAAGCCAGGACTGCAGAGAGCAGAAGGAGGAGGTCACAAGACTATTTGACTGGAGCTTTCATTCACAAAAGATCTCCAGTGCAGATTTCATTAATTCTGTCATTATTAGGGAGTCTTCAAAAAGTTCATGTAAAATGCATAGCATGTAAACTCTATATACTCCCTCGCTGTGATCTATTGAAAGTCAGCCCTTGACACAAGTGTTTATAAAAATAAATAAATAAAATGAAATAAAATAAAATAAAAATAAAAAACTTTAAAAAATCTATACATGGATTTTTTTCAACAAAACAAACATTCATTTTTTTTAAAAAAGATTTTGTATTTATTTGAAAGGCAGAGTTACAGAGAGAGAGAGAGAGAGAGAGAGAGAGAGAAAGAGACATAGTCCATTCTTTGATTCAGTACCCAAATGGCCACAATGGCTAGGGCTGGGCCAAGCCAAATCCAGGAGCCTAGAACTCCACTCAGGTCTGCCACATGGATGACAGAGGCCCAAGCACTTGGGCGATCTTTGATTGCCTTCCCAGGCACATTAGCAGGGAGCTGGACTGGAAGCAGAGCAGCCAGGACTCTTACTGGTGCTCATATGGGATGCTAGTATCTCAAGTGGCAGCTTAACCTGCTGTGCTACATGCTGGAACCCAAACTTATATTAAAAAAAAAAAAAGATTTATTTATTTATTTGAAAGGCAGAGTTACAGAGAGGCAGAGAGAGAAAGAGAGGTCTTACATCTCCAAATGGCTGAAATGGCTGGAACTGGACTGATCCAAAGCCAGGAACCAAGAGCTTTTTCCAGGTCTCCCATGTGGCTGCAGGGGCCCAAGCACTTGGGCCAGCTTCTACTGCTTTCCCAGATCATAGCAGAGAGCCGGGTTGGAAGTAGAGCAGCCGGGACTCGAACCAGAGCCCATATGGGATGCCAGCAGTGCAGGTGGTGGCTTTACCCACTACACCACAGTGCCAGCCCCTCCAAACTTATCTTTAAATTCTATTTTTCCATGATTTTTTTAAGTATCCTCATATCTTGTGAATGATAAAGATTATATTGTATTTGGGTGATATGTGTTAGAATGTTTAGTTGTTAAAGTTATTTCAAAACTCCCACAATTTTTGATATCCTATATTAGTCTTTCTTCATCTTAAAATATCAGGGCTGGCATTGTGAGGTTAAGCCACCTCCTGTGACACGACACCAGCATCCCATTTGAGCACCAGTTTGAGTGCTGACTTCTCCTTTTCTAATCCAGCTCCCTGCTAATGCACCTGGGAAGGCAATGGAAGATAAACCAAGTGCTTGGGCTCCTGCACGAATATGGGAGAGCTGCAAAGAGTTCTAGGCTCCTGGCTTTGGCCTGGCCCAGCCCTAGCTGTGGTGGCCATTTGAAGAGTGAACCAGTGGATGGAAGATTCTCTCCTCTCTCTCTCTCTCTCTCTCTCTCTCTCTCTTTCTGTCCCTCTCTTTCCCTCTCTCTCTCTAACTCTGCCTTTCAAATAAATAAATAAATTTGTCCTGAGCCTTTGTCCAACCCTTAAGTGTGGAGAGCTTTGAATGACATAGTCTAGAGATACACTTGGATGTTTAGGTATTGGAGAGCACACATGAAGTCCAGGTGGAATGCAAAAAAAAAAAAAAAAACAAAAAAAAAAGTGTGTGGCCATTGTGTCCAGAAGGGTGTGGCAGTGGGATTGGCAGTTGCCACAGGTGAGGCTGATGTCCAAGTTTTTTAGGGAGGGTAGGAGAGAGCCTGGTCTGGAGACCTGCCAGTGGGTGCAGAAATGAGACTAAACCACAGCCACAAAAGTTGGGAATATAACAGCACTTTGCTGCTCTTCTGGATCCGCCTCCTCCTTTTACACACAGAGAAACTGAGATGCGGGGAGATGAAAGTGTATTGCTCCAAGTCACTCATCTCTTAGTGCCAGAGCTTAAAGTAATATATTGTATATTCCTACTATACAAGGATGTCAGATATTAAAGAGACAGGACTCTGTCTGGAGAAGGGGAGGGGCGAGCTGAGATGGACCCCAAGGTTCTGGGCCTGTACTTGCATTCTAGAGTCCTGAACAGAGGGCCCCCTAAATGTTTCCCAGATCATCCCCACCCTCTGGAGGGTGGACAGGATTTCAGGGAATACCTTGAGGAGAGTTGCTGAGGCCCCTACTCTCAGGCCTGAAACTTGAGTGCTTGGAAGACCCTAAGGACATTTTGCAGGGAGTAGAGCAAGGATGACTAAGGCTGCCCATCTGGTAGATTTTCAGGGAGTAGAAGTAATAGTAGAAGCCAGGCTGCCAAGCTCCCTCTGCAGCCTGTTGCATTCTTCTATATGGGTGGCATTCCCCAGGGGCCAGGGTCGGGGCAGGCACCAAGGTGAAGAGGAACAGACGCTGTCTGTTAAGACATGTGCTCTTTGGAGGGGGTAGCCTCTATGCCAAGGCAAACTCCTTCAGAAATAAATATTTTACACAAAGGCCTAATTATGGGTTGGAGTTTGGGGGTGAAAAGCAGAGCATAGAATTCTATTCCGGCTGAATTTTTTTGCAGCCTGTAGTGTCAGGACTGCAGAGGGAACCAAGGCAGACGGAAGATGAGATGGTGGGGTGGTAGAGTGAGTATACCCTGTACCTTCCCCCAACCCAGAAGTCTCCTTTGGTTAAAGGGACAGAGTTTTACAAACCTGTGTTTCTTGGGGACTGAAACCAAAGGGAGCCAGGGTAGAAATGGGGCCCGCTAGAGACGGCAGTAGCAGCATCAGGTTCTTCCCCTTGCCCTATCTGCTCAGGGCTACCACTGCATCCTCTACAGCCTCCCCACCCCCAATGACACGAGCTGTTGTCACCAACTGACACTAGAAAGGCACTGCACTACCCAGCCTGCGGACAGAAGCACTCTGCCCCTCTCCCACCCTAGGCTGCTTGCTTCCCTCACGGTTGGCCAAGCCAAGTAATAGCATTTCCAACAGGGCACACGTAGATTCAGAACAAGCTGTTCTGGGCACAGCCCAGGCCCCTCTAGTAAGTGTCATCTGCAGACATTAATGAATACAATGGCAATTGAGTGCCCAGCTCTGGCTTCACACATCGGAAATCAGAAGCCAAGCTCCACTGGCTACCATCTGTCTTCCTTCAGGCAAGTGAGTTAACTGCTGCAAAGTCATTTTCTTATTCTGTAAAATGGGGGAAATATTCACACTGTAGGATTATCATAAGGACTCTAGAAGGTAATGTAAATTGAAAACATATAGGACATAACTAGGAAGAACACATAATTCCTCATCCAAACCACACCGATTTTGAGAGGGGATTTTAATTTTAATAATTAGAATGGCACATGGACATAAACTGGGACATTCAGTCATTTCTACTTATAAAGGTAACATACTTTTTAAAAAAATTTAATTATTTATTTGAAAGACAGAGTTACAGAGAGAGAGAGGGAGAGACAGAGAGAAAGATCTTCCAGTGGCTGGTTAGCTCCCCAAATGGCCGCAATGGCCAGGGCTAGGGCAGACTGAAGCCAGGAGCCAGGAGCTTCTTCTGGGTCTCCCATGTGGATGCATGGTCCCAAGGACTTGGGCCATCTTCTACTGCTTTCCCAGACACATTAGTAGGGAGCTGGGTTGGCAGTGGAGCAGCTGGGTCTCGAACAAGTGCCCATATGGGATGCCGGCACTGCAGACAGTGGCTTTACCTGCTACACCACAGTCCCAGCTTAGGTAACTTGACTACTAAGGAAACCTGAATTTGAGCTCTGTAATGATTGCTGTGGAACTCTGTGCAAAATCCCTTCTTTATAGACATCATTTTGTCCATTTATGGAACAAAGAAAATAGTGTGCACAGGGGAGGCACAGAATTACACTGAGGTTTAAAATTGATTTTGAGGGGGGCCTGCACTGTGGTAAGTTAAAGCCGCTGCCTGCAGTGCTGGAATCCGATAATGGTTCTGGTTCGAGGCCTGGCTGCTCCTCTTCCGATACAATTCTCTGCTATGACCTGGGAAAGCAATAGAAGATGGCCCAAGTCCTTGGGCCCCTGCACAGTGTGGGAGACCTGAAGAAGCTCCTGGCTCCTGGCTTTGGATGGGCGCAGCTCTGGCCATTGTGGCCATTTAGGGAGTGAACCAGTGGATGGAAGACCTCTCTCTCTCTCTCTCTGTATAACTCTGCCTTTCTTTAAAAAAAAATTGACTTTGAGGGGTTGGCATTGTAGTACAGCAGGTTAAGCTGACATCTGGGATGCCTGCATCCCATATTGATGCCCCAGTTCGAGTCCTGGCTGCTCGGCTTCTGATCCAGCTTCCTACTAATGCACCTGGGAATACAGCAGAAGATGGTCCAAGTGCTTGGGTCCCTGCCACCCACATGGGAGACCCAAATGGAGTTCCTGGCTGTGGCAGGCACTTGGGGGAGTAAACTGGCAGATGGAAGATTGTGTGTGTGTCTCTGCCTCTCTCTCTGTTGCTCGGCCTTTCAAATAAATAAATGAATCTTTAAAATGGCCTCTGAGAGATTCCCAGGAAATGCACATTCTATACCAGAATACAACCATGCAGTAAGCACTGTTTCAAATTACTAAGGACAGAACAAAATAAAGGCTTCCAGCTTTCCTGTGTTCTCTGGTCCCCAATTTCCAGCTTTGAGAAAGAAGTGGCTGGATGCCCCAACACCTGTGCTTCCTTTTTCATCCTACATCTGAAGGGGTGTCCTTGCCACGAGGTGAGAGAATGGACGTGGTAGCTTAAGCCCAAAAGCCCCAGGAGATCCCCTGTTTGCCATGGACAGAGAAAGCATCCCCAGTTGGATGGGGAGGAGGATGGGTCTGGGTAGGGACCGGAAGGCTCAACTTCTTCTCTTCCAAGAAAACATTACAACATGGACACCGTGGGCTAAGCCACCGCTTGGGATGCCCCCATCGCACATCAGACTGCTGCCTCCAATTCTGATCCAGCTTCCTGCTAATGCACATCCTAGGTGGCAGCAGATGATGTACTTGGGCCCCTGCCACCCACATTGGAGACTCAAATGCGATCTTTGGCTTCTGGCTTTGGCCTGGCCTAGCGCTGGCTGTTGCAGGCATTTGGGATAGTGAACCAGTAGGTGGATGTTTTCTCTTTCTGTCCCTCTGCCTTCCAAATAAATAAAAGTAAATAAATAAAATTAAAAAAAATTACACCTCTCAAAAGTGCAGCATTTACAAACCAGCCTGGAAAACAAGATTCCAAAACCAAACAATGGGGCTGATAGGAGCCGACCAGGCAGCTAAAATAAGGCATTTCCTCAAATTTCCCTTGAAAGTTTCACTTAAACTTCTCTGCGTGTCACCGAGCTCAATAAATATAGAATCCACAGGACATTTTCCCTTGCTTTCCCCCTTCCTTCCAGTATCACTTCCTCTCACTCCCAAACACGCATAGGAGCAGAGCAGCAGGGACATACAAAGCGTCTTGCTCAGGGAATTTTCTGTTACTTGTCAAGGTCAGTGGTGGCTAAACGGAAGACTCAGGTTTGAGGAGGGAAACATTTTGGCCCCTCAGCATCAGAATTTTTTTTTTTTTTTTTTTTGCCATTTTTGGAAGCCCACAGCCCACATTTCACATCACCAGAGCAAGCAAGAGAAAGGGCACCCAGGGACCTCTGCAACTTCTGCTTGGAGAAGCCACTGGAGACTCATCAGCAAGCTTTGGGAGGGGGTCCAATCCTCTACCCAGGGAACCCCTGGTCTGAAGAAAGGAAGCCCCCTTCAAGCCCCAGAAGCTACTCAATTCTGGCTGAGATGATAAGAAGTGCCTGAGGGACACCCACATCCTTCAGTTCCCTGTCTAACCTAAGAAAGGGAGACACATGGCAACTCCAGGCTGCCTTCCCCAGCCAACCTGCACTGACTCCTGCAGAATTGGGCACAGCCAGGACAGTGGCCATGGCACAGGACTGTCCGTGATCCTGAGATGGGCTCTGCTGGGTGCCCACAGCCCTCCACTGATTTTAGCCTGGGTGAGCTTGCTGGGCCCCTGTGCCTCCTGCCTACCCCTCAGTTCCCAGCAACTCAGCCACTATCTGTAAAGCCAGTGGCTCCTGAGCTGAGGCAGGTGGGGGTGGGGGGAGGTCAAATCAGAGTCCGAGTTCAACAGCTGGAGGTCATATTTACTCGTGACCTCTTCAGTGGGCTCTGTGTGTGTGTGTGAGAGTGTGCACACCCTTTCTTCTCCCAGGAGGCCCCAGGAGCTCACGGAGGATCTGGTTTTAATTCACACCTCCACTGTGCTCCTCAGGGTACTGGCTCTCCTTGTTGCCATCCCTACCCCTGCCCAGGAAAGAGTCCTCCTGAGGGGGTTGCCAGCCCCTCCTAGACCTAGGGGCTCTGTGTCACCTTGGTTAAGTTGCCAGGCCCTTGTCTGCACAAGGCGGCATTCAGGCTAGGTGAAGGGCAAGGACCTGGCCTGTTGCACAATTGCTTATCTCTGTGTTGCCTGACCCTTGCTGCCTCCTGAACACCCCAGGGTTCAGGAGCAGGGACTTTGGCCCAAGACCCTGCTCTCCAACTGTTACAGGGACATGGCAATGAAGGTGGCCTCAGTTCTTCTCTCACATGGAAGAAGAATTTCCACACAGACAGGACAGTAGGCAAAGCAAGATTTACTGAAGTGAGAAATCTGTAGCAGCAGCCAGGAGGGAGGCTCCAAGAGAGGGAGACCTGAGAAACTGGTCAAAGTGGAGTCTTTAAGCACAATTCAGGGGAAGAACAGAATAACAGCTAAGAGTCAACCAGAGGGCAGGGACAAAACCCATCAGAAGTCCAGCATTGTCATCCTGTCTAGCCTGTTCGTGATGAAACCTAAAAGCCATCAGAAGGGTGGAATAACTGACTTCTTGTATTCTCCTAAAACTAGAAATTCAGAAAGGTAGGATCACCACCTCCTTGCTATTCTCAAGATAAAACTAGAAACTGAGAAGAGTGGGATGGATAGTTGTCTTTCTAAAGGTGGCTTCTGGGGAGAAGACAGCGTTTTAACTCCCCCTTTTCTCATTCCAACAGGGACCTGACCTAACTCCCTATTAGCTCATCTAACTCCTCAGGCCACCACTGTGACTTGAGTCACAGGAGAGTGAAAATATCTGTCAGACACCGCACCTCCTTGGCTACCATACAGAACCTGGGGCCCACAGACAGGAGCTGCCTGCCAGGGTCAAGTGCAGAGATCAAGCCCTGCCAGGGTGGCTTCTGGGCCTCTGAGTCAAGAGGCTCCTGCAGCCACAGGACAGCCCGGCTTGGTATCTGCAGCAGCTTCCCAGCACAGGCAAAGACACCCACAGAGGAATGATCCATGGGAGGAGGGATGAGGCAAAGCCTGTGTCCTCAGGACACCCACACTAGGCATTCCCTGGGCACTTGATTGCCTCCTCTGAGGCCAGGAGGCCACTCTGTGAGTCTGGAGCCATCCAATGACCAGTTCCGGCCTGGAGTCCAAGATCTCTCCCCAGAACCTGGCCCCCAGAAGGCCACTCCCTCAGACAAAGCATCAGCTGTCCCCCTCTGGGGAAGGCCTTCCAAATGGCTCTGCCTGGGGCTCAGCTAGGGTGTAGGGGACAGATATCCAGCAGCTAAGGTCCCTGCCCTCATGAGCTTCTGGGTGATGGGGAGACTGCAGCACCTGTGCCCAAGGGCAGATGCCTGGAATGGTCAAGGCAGTGGGACTATACGGGTCTCTGACACAGGCTGAGTAGGACTTGGCCTGGCACAGGGGTCAGGGACAGTAGAGAGGCTTCCCTGCTCCCTTCCTAAGGGCTTCGAGTACCTTCCTGGGGCAGGGCAGGTGGCAGGGTGGCAGGTACGGGCTTCAGGGCATGCAAGGTTAGGAGTTGGGACTCCTGACTGGAGTCCAGAGCACGGCCCAGTCCCTCTGTGGCTCGGTGGTGCTGAGCTCTCCATTTCCCTGCTCTGACTCGCGGTCTCATCTCAGCATTTGAGTGCTGATTGCCTGATGCAGCTCAAGGTGCAACAGAGGTTGCAGGAAGAGCCTGTAAGTCAGTGGTTTCTGCAACAATCCTAGGTCCTGTCACTTCAGTCTATTCAGGAGGGGAAACTATAGATGAAGGCATGGCCTCTACATACATCCTGACTGAAATAAAGTGGAAAACACACACCACACTTCTTGACATGGATGGGACGCTAGGCAGCAGAAATTGGGGCACTGGGCAATGACTTTGGGTGTGACAGTGGCTCTGCTGAGAAAGCCTCATCCTGCAGAGCTACACTCTGAACCCCTGGGGGCACCCTGAGCTGCTGCCTGGCTGGGCCTGGTCATCCTTGAACTGGGCCCAGTGCAGCGGAGGCTCATTATGAGGCTCTGACACTGTGAGTACAGAGGCTTGACATTTTCCATCACAACAGCCTTTACATATGCAAAAGAGAAGGTGGATCAGGAAGCAGATCTGCGCACCTTTGGGAGACTCTGCACATAGAGCAAAGTTCTCAGACATGGCGGAGCCTTGTCTCCCACGTGTGAGCACTACGCCATTGCTCTTGCCTGCAGCCAACTCTCGCGCCCCCTCATTGCAGCCCCCTCAGCCAGTGGCATCTCTGCAGCTCCAGACAGATTCTGTTACTAGGCATTGGAAGGCCCAGGCCAAAAGCTCCGTTCTTGGGAGAGAAAGGGGTGAGGGAGTGAGAATGGCAAGAAAGACGTTGTGCCTAGGAAGGGTTGTCCCTGCCTTCAGCCTGGCCCAGAGGAGAGATGAGGTGGGGGTCTCTGGTGGATGCTGGAGTCCTGAGGCCCCCACTTCCTGTGGTTTATTCCTGGGGCAAAGCCCCAGTGTCAGAGCTTGAAGCCCCAGAGAGGAAGTGGGAAGAATCATGCACCTGCACCTCCTGCCAAGGTCATGGAGATCTGTGATTAAGGAAGATACTTCTTGAACTCTTATCGTGTGTTTAAAAAAAAAAATTTAGGAAAACAGCTCATCAAGTGGAAAATCTGCACTGGCGATCACCCTGAGGAGAGCAGGGGGCTTCTTCCAGGGTGGAGCAAGCTGTCCTCACTGCCCATGGGGGAAGGGAAGCAGCAGCCTGTGGCACTGCACAGTGTGTCTGGTGGTGTCACAGATGCAGACTATACAGGGGAGCCCTGTGCTATGATGTGGTTGCGGACTCAGCTGTCACTGAAAGGCTGTGTGGACCTGAGCCTGTCTCTGAGCTCTTGGAGGCAGTTATCCTGTATGGTCACTCAACCCCAACCCCTTCAGGCTCAGAGGGGCTGGGATTACCATGTAGCCCCTATTCTCACCCAACAGGAATTGCCTTCACCCAGGGTTAAAGGATCCTGGCTCGCCCGACTCCCACCCACCAGGCCAGACTTGAGGAACCAACACAGACAGTGACCTCTGTCCCTCCTCAGAGAGGAACAGGGCCCAGACAGCCTCCTCTTTCTGCAGCATCTTTGTGGCGCCTGGTTGCTAGGAGCTGGCACTCCCGTTGCTAGGCAACGGGAGCCTCCTGGATTAAAACCAATTTCCTGAGCTTGCTGGAAGGGGGAGGGAGAGAAGGCGGAATGCAGATGCCCTGGAGAAGCTCATCGCAGCCTCCAAGCTCTGCAGGAGGATGCAGGTGCTGAGTGAATATGCAGCAGGTGCTCGGTCTAAAGCCCTCGAGTGAGGCTGGCAATTAAGATGCTGATTAGAGCACTAATGAATGCTAATACTGCTCCTCTGTGAAACCCCAGGGAAGGCCTGCTGTCCCTGGGGTGCTTTGCAGCCACCTGACTCGATCAGATAGGACTTGGCAGAGGATTAGAGCATGTTAGTGTCCTCCTGCCTACAAGGGTCCTGTGTCCAACCTGTAGATGAATTGCAGAAGCCCCTCAATTTGTAGCCCTCTGCCCTTGGCTTAGATAGTAACTCTGGGAATGGCAAGGAGCTCACTTCCTCCTGAGGCAGTCTTTTCTGTACCTTATTTGGAAAGGGTTTCAGTCTCCTGGGGCTCCTTCCCTCAGGGGGCCAGGGCCAAGGACATTTCTCCAATCTGCTGCTCTGCAGGGACCTGTAGCCTACCTCTTCTATGAGTGCCACGCCCTCATCCCAGTCACTTCTGAAGGGACAGATTCTGGGTGGGCAATGTGGGGAGGTGCCATTGCTTGCTCTCTTATTGAGCTTTTGTCTTTAATTCTCTTAAAGAGTGAGGCACTGTGCTAGACACATTTGCAAAAAATGTTCAGGCCCCAATTCCTGCCCCAGATTCCAGGCTTTTCCCACTGCCCTGCTTAGGTTAGGGACCTTCTGGCCCAGAGGAAGGTAATTAGTCTACACTGATGTTGCTGTGTAGGAGGTTAAGCTGCTGCCAGTATCCCATACACCTAATGGTGTCCAAAATGCTCTACTTCCAATCCAGCTCCCTGCTAATGGCCTGGGAAAACAGCGGAAGATAGCCCAAGTGCTTGGGCCTGCCTTGGCCTGGCTCAGTCCTGGCATACAGGATAAAATTGATTAGGCTTGTGAGCTGGAAGGCCACGCCTTCACCACGCCCCCTGTGTGACCTCATGCCCCTACCTGACCACACCTGTGTGCCCACCAGCCAATCAGAGTAACCACTCCCCTTTGGAAGTGGATTAAAGGCCTGGACATGGGCGGGACCAGCCCTTTTTTTTGGCCTGTTGCCTCTTTCACCACTGCTGGCCCTTGCTGCCCCGCACCTTTGGGCACGTGGCCTTTGGGCCACCTGCCCCATGCTTCCTGACCTACGTGCTTCTCCACGTGACTGGCTCCTGCTGCTCGGTATGAATCCAGATTTCCCTCTCTCTTTTAGATAATCCAGATTTCTCTCTCTTTTAGATAGGGCCCCCAGATGGGACTTTTAAGGGGTCTATCTCTGATAACACTGCCATCTGGGGAATGAACCAGTGGATGCAAGATCTCTCTCTCTCTCAGTGTCTCCCCCTCTCTCTCTGCAGCTCTGTCTTTCAAAGAAATGAATAAATCTTTTTTTAAAAAGACGTCTATGTGAGGGGAATTTACAAACTTAGAGGAGTCTTGTGGACCCTAAAGAACTGATCAAAAGTGGTAAAATTTATTTAAAAGCATCAGCCATTCAAAGTCTCTGGCAATTGTCATAATTGCCTATAGTAAATGGAACAATGTTGATTCAAGAAACAGCCCCCCCAAATCTTGACAAGAATAGCAGTTATCTATGACATTTGAACCCTGATATGTCCTCATTCCTACCCTTCAGGTCAGGGTGGTAAAAGTTCTATTCTGGTTCTTCTTCCAGGTCCTACCTAGTACAGGGCACCAGTTTGAACCTGGGAGGGGAATCTCTCATGATGCCCAGATCCATATTGCAGAAGCTTTATTCCACCCAGATGGGGCCAAGAGGACTGGGGTACCCTCCCCTTACTCAGTTTCCATTGGGAGGATGGGTACTCCCCCTCAGGTATGGCAAGTTAATAATATTCTGGCTCTTACAACCTCTGCTCCAACTTAACCCCAGGGTGGAGGTTTCATACTAAGAAAGACAAGTTGACAAAGCAACGACTACCATGCCTGTCTAGGACCCTGCTCAAGCAGGCTGTTCTTCCTTGCCTCCAGCCCCCATGCAGTAAAGAAGAGGTTCTGTCTAGGAGGGGATACAAGCTTTATGAATAGACCGTTCCTTAGCTCTCCCTAAGGGTACTGCCCTTATTTGGGAAAGAAAGTGAAGACGTTGCCACCTAAGGGAATTGTCTGGAACAACAAAACTCTCGGTGGTGAGCAATTAAGAGGAGGACTGGAAGCTCCATGCTTCCAAGCAGCAACTGCAGAATGGTAAGTCAGCTAGAAGTTTAACAGAGAAGACAAGCAGAAAAACGAAGGAAGAAGAACCCTTTGAGGGTCTGCCCAAGCCTCAAAGACTAGTAACACCCTGCCCTAGAAATGGGCCCAACTTTAATTGGACCAACTTGTGGAATAATTTCTATCCTCAGGCAATGTTAAAGGAATTAAGAAGCAATTAGTGGAGGATAATAGCTGGGTGTGATATCACTAGACATAGACCATGCAGAAGCTAAAAAGGGATTTTTAGGGAAAGCTACAGAGAGCTCAACTAAAACCGAAGTAATCACTGGTGTTAGGCTGTGACCTCTGAGGAGCAACATAGAAGTTGGGTACTGAAAGGGAATAGATTTTATTGAACTAGTCCAGCCAGTCAGTCACAGTATCTATAGTTGGTACAATATGAAAAATTGTACTGAAAACATCAAATTTTCAGCTAAAAATTATGAGACATGAAAAGAAACAGGAAATTGTAGCCTATAAACAGGAAAAAAGCAGGCAATAAAAACTGTCTTGTGGGGACCAGGTGTTTTTAGAAGACAAAGCAGCTATTAAAAATATGTTCAAAGAACTAATGGAAACTATACTTAAAGAATTGAAAGAATGCATGATGATAATGTCTCATCAAATAGAGTTGATCAATAAAGAGACAGAAATTGCAATAAGGAACCAAATGGAAATTTTGCATTGAAAAATAAAGTAAGTGAAATGAAAACTTTGATAGAAGGGAATGTTTTTCAGGTGACAGAAGAAAAAATCAGCAAAATTTGAAGTTGGATTAATATATATGCAAATTGAAGAAGATTGGGAGTATAGAATGAAGAAAAATGAACAGAACCTCAGAGAAACGTGGGACACCACTAAGCACACCAATTTACACATAATGATATTCTAGAAAGAGAAGAGAGAAAGGGACAGAAGAAAATATTCAAAAATAGTGAAAACTTCCTCAATTTGAAGAAAATCATTAATCTACATATCTAAGAAGCTGTACAAATAATAAATAAGGTAAATACAAGGATACCCCAGACACAGCATAGTCAAATGCTGAAAGACAAAAAGCAAAGGGAAATCTTGAAAGTAGTAAGAGAAAATGACTCATCATGTACAACAGAAATTCCAATAAGATAAATGGCTGATTTCTATCAGAAAACAGTGGGATGACACATTCAAAGTGATAAAAGGAAAAAACTGCGAGCCAAAAATATTTTATATGAAGTGTCCGGAATAGGCAAATTCATAGAGATAGAAAGATTACTGGTCATCAGTGACTGGGGGCTGGGCGGGAGGGGAGGCTAGCAAAGAGACTGCTACTAGGTATAGGGTTTATTTTGGGGTTACAAAAATGTTCTGGAACAAGGCAGTTATAATGGTTGCATCACATTGGCAATATACTAAAAACACTGAATTTTGCACTTTAATAAGGTGAATTTTATCTGAATAAAATATTTAAAAGGAAGAGCTCAAATTGATAAACCAACTTTCCACCTGAAGACAGTAGAGAAAGAAGAGCACACTAAACCTGAAGCAAGCAGAAGGATTAGAACAGAAATATATAAACAGAGAATAAAAAACAATGGAGGAAAGTAATGAAACCGCAAGTTGTTTCTCTGAAGAGAGCTACAGAACTGAAAAACTTTTAACAAGACTTACCAAGGGAAAAAAGAGAAGACTCAAATTAATAAAATTAAGAACAAAGAGAGGACCTCCATGAAATTTACAGAAATAAAAGGAGCATAAGTAAGTACTATGAACTATTGCGTACCACTAAATTAGATTGCTTAGATGAAATGGAAAATTTTTCAGGAAGTCAGAAACTACTAAAATCTATGCAAGAAACAGAAAATCTGAATAGGACTATGGCAAGTAAAGAGAAATAATTAGTAATTAAAATACTCCCTCCCTCCCAATCAACTTGAATGCCTTCACTGGTAAATTTTACCAGACATTTTAAAAAGAATTAGTACCAGTTCTTCACAAACTCTTCCAAAACAGAAGGCAAGACTTCCTAACTCATTCCATGATACTAGTATTTTTTATTTTTTTTTTATTTTTTTTTATTTTTTATTTTTTTTTTTATTTATTTTTTTATTTTTTGACAGGCAGAGTGGACAGTGAGAGAGAGAGACAGAGAGAAAGGTCTTCCTTTGCCGTTGGTTCACCCTCCAATGGCCGCCGCGGCCGGCGCGCTGCAGCCGGCGCACCGCGCCGATCCGATGGCAGGAGCCAGGAGCCAGGTGCTTTTCCTGGTCTCCCATGGGGTGCAGGGCCCAAGCACCTGGGCCATCCTCCACTGCACTCCCTGGCCACAGCAGAGGGCTGGCCTGGAAGAGGGGCAACCGGGACAGAATCCGGCGCCCCGACCGGGACTAGAACCCGGTGTGCTGGCGCCGCTAGGCGGAGGATTAGCCTAGTGAGCCGCGGCGCCGGCCATGATACTAGTATTAATCTGATTCCAAAACCAGCCAGAGATCACAAGAAAACTATAAGCCAATATCTCTTAAAAATTCTCAACAAAATCTAATAAGCTGAGTCCAGCTGCATATACAAAAGATTATACACCATGACCTAATGGGACTTCCCAGGAATGCAAAGTTGACTTTACATGTGCTGATCAACTAATTGAACATAGGGGGTTTAAAAAATGTTCATGGGGCTGGCGCCTGGCTCACTTGGCTAATCCTCCACCTGCGGCGCCGGCACCCCGGGTTCTAGTCCTGGTTGGGGCTCCGGATTCTGTCCCAGTTGCTCCTCTTCCAGTCCAGCTCTCTGCTGTGGCCCGGGAAGGCAGTGGAGGATGGCCCAAGTGCTTGGGTTCCTGCACCCCCATGGGAGACCAGGAGGAAACACCTGGCTCCTGGCTTCGGATCAGCGCAGCATGCCGGCCGTAGCGGCCATTAGGGGAGTGAACCAAGGGAAGACCTTTATCTCTGTCTTTCTCTCACTGTCTATAACTCTCTGTCTCTCTCTCTCTCACTGTCTAACTCTGCCTGGCAAAAATAAAAAATAAAATAAATGTTCATGGACATTTTGCATTCCCTGGGGAAGGCATTGTGGTACAGCTTGTTAAGCCACTGCTTGTGATGCCTGGGATTAAGTGTTTCCACTTCCAATTCAGCTTCGTGCTAATGTACATAGGAGGCAGCAGATTGTGGTCCAAATATTTGGGTTTCTGCCACCTCTGTGGGAGACTCGGATGGAATTTGTGGTTCCTGCCTTCAGCCTGTCCAGTCCTAGCTATTGTGGCTGTTGTGGACATTTAGTGAGTGAACTAGTGGTTGGAGGTTCTCTCTCTCTCTCTCTCTCTCTCTTTCTCTGTGTGTGTGTGTGTGTGTGTGTGAGAGAGAGAGAGAGAGAGAGAGAGAGACTCTGCTTTTCAAATAAAATAAATAAAAGTTTTTAAAAATTTGCATTATCTTTTTATTCCATTTTTTGCCCACAAACTTTTCAAAGCCTCCTTCATTGTCCATATCAATAGAATAAAAAGCAAAAACCACATGATCATTTCAACAGAGCAGATAAAGTAAATGACAAAACATAGCATCCTTTCATGCTAAAAAAATTCCAATAAACTAGGAAAAGAAAGGAATTTCTTCAATATGATAAAAGTCATCTATGAAAGATTAATAAGAAGCTAATTTGGGGCCAGTGTTGTGGCACAACAGGTTATGCCACTGCCTGCAATGTCAGCATCTCATGTGGGAGCCAGTTTGAGTCTTGGAAGTTCCACTTCTGATCCAGCTCCCTGCTAATGCACCTGGGAAAGCAGCAGAAAATGGTCCAAGTGCTTGGGCTCCTGCCACCCATGTGGGAGACCCTAAGGAAGCTGCTGGCTCCTGGCTTTACCTTGGCCCAACCTTGTAGGTTGAAGCCATTTGAGGAGTGAACCAAAAGATGGAAGATCTCTCTCTCTCTCTCTCTCTCTCTCTCTCTTCTCTCTAACCGTATCTTTCAAATAAAGAAAAAATAAATATTTTAAAGAAAGAAACTGATTGACAAAAGACTGATTGCTTCCCCCTAAGATCAGAAACAAAACTGTCGCTCCCCCTCTTCGTGGAGGAGCAACACAGGACCCTGCGCTGTTCTTTCGTCTGCTCGGCCCTCCCCGGGTTTGCTGCTGGTTCTTCCCGGGTTGGCTACTATCCCTTCCACCTCCGTGGAAGGGCAGTTCCCCCTGGCCACATTCCCCACTTCCGCAGGGGAGCGGCACACCGCCGGCCGGCTCTTCTCGGGGGCTGCACAGGTGTTCCTTCAGCTAGATGTTCCCCATAGATGTTCCTGGTGCATGCCGTCTCTCTCCTCCTTTATAGTCCTCCTCCGCCAATCCTAACTCGGCTGCCCACACGCCGAGTACGCTGCTCTCCTCCAATCAGGAGTAGGTCCTACAGTTTATTGGTTGAACTGGAGGCAGCTGCGTAGAAGCTGTTTTCTCCTCTCCCAGCGCCATATTGTGGGAGAGCAGATGCATAGAATAAGTCTTAATTCCAGTAACAATATAGTCCGAGTTGCTCCCCACAGTGGGAGAGCAGATGCATAGAATAAGTCTTAATTCCAGTAACAGTATAGTCCGAGTTGCTCCCCACAAAAACAAAGACGTCACCCATCATTATATCTAGTTCAACATTATACTTGAGGTTCCAGCCAGGCCAATAGGCAAGAAAAAGAAATAAAAAGCACCCACATTAGAAAGGAGGAAATAAACTGCTTCTATTTGACATGATCTTATAAATAAAAAATTCTATGGACCTTACAAAAAAAATCTTTTAAGAACAAATAAATTAGTTCAGCAAAGGTGAAAGATACAATATCAATATACAAAGATCAATTGTATTTCTATACAGTAGCAGTGAATTACTTGCAAGTAAAATTAAAAAAGCAATTCTACCCTTATAACATCAAAAAGTAGAAACTACTTGGGAATAAATTTAACAAAATAAATATAAAAATTATACTTTGGGGGCCAGCATTGTGGCTCAGTAGGTTAAGCCACTTCTTGGGATGACTGCATCCATATTGAACTAAGTCCTGGCTACTCTGTGCATACTTCTGATTCAGCTTCCTGCTAATGCACCTGGGAAGTAGCAGATGATGGCTCAAGTAATAGAGTTTCTGCTACCCATGTGGGAGACCTGGATGGAGTTCCTGGCTGCTGGCTTTGGCCTGGCCTAACCCTGGCCATTGCAGCCACTTGGGAAGTGAACCAGCTGATGGATGATCTCTCTCTGTCTCCTGCTCTCCCTCACCGTCATTCTGCCTTTCAAATAAACAAATCTTTAACAACAACCCCCCCCCAAAAAAAAACACCAAATAAACTTTTCTTTAAGATTTTATTTTTATTTGAAAGGCAGAGGTATGGGGAGGGAGGGCAGAGAAAGAGAGAGAGACAGAGAGAGCTCTTGTATCCACTATTTCACTCCCCAAATGGCCACAATGGCTAGGGCTGGGCCAGGCCAAAGCCAGGAGCCAGGAACTTCTTCTGGGTCACTCACAAGGGTGGCAGAGGCCCTAGTACTTCGGCCATCATCTTCTGCCTCCCAGGAACATTAGCAGGGAGCTGGATTGGAAGTGGAGCAGTGGGCACCCATATGGGATGCTAGCGCTGGAGGTGGTGACTTAACCTGTTGTGCCACAGTGCTGGCCCCCAAAATACACTTCTTTTAACTGCATATTTCTTGAACTATTTGAAATACCACTGTAGATGTAATTACAAAAGCACAGGAATAAAAAAAAACAGTAAAATTGAACTTAATGAAAATTTAAAACTTTTTCTGAGTATATATCTGAAAAGAATTGAAATCAGGAACTCAAAGAAATATTTGTCCATCAATGTTCAGGGAAGCATTATTCAAGATAGCCAAAAGTTAGAAATCACTCAGTTTATTTCAGGCATGGAAAACCAAGACACTCTGGCAAAAAGATCTCTGTGAGTGAGATCCCAGTGGAAAGAACAGGTCTTCAAAGAGGGAGGTGCCTTTCTCTGAAGGGAGGAGAGAACCTCCACTTTGACTATGACCGTGTCTAAACAAGATAATGTGGGGAGCAATCCGGACTAGACTAAGTTACTCGAATTAGGACTTATTCTATGCATCTGCTCTCCCACAATATGGCGCTGGGAGAGAAGTAAACAGCTTCCGCACAGCTGCCTCCAGTTCAACCAATTAACTGTAGGACTTGCTCCTGATTGGAGAGCAGCGTACTCAGCCGAGTTGGGATTGGCGGAGGAGGACTATAAAGGAGGAGAGAGACGGCATGCACCAGGAACATCTATGGGGAACATCTAAGGGAACCCGTGCAGCCCCCAGAGAGCCGGCCGGCGGTGTGCCGCTCCCCTGCGGAAGTGGGGAATGCGGCCAGGGGGAACCGCCCTTCCACGGAGGTGGAAGGGATAGTAGCCAACCCGGGAAGAACCAGCAGCAAACCCGGGGAGGGCCGAGCAGACGAAAGAACAGCGCAGGGTTCAGTGTTGCTCCTCCACGAAGAGGGGGAGCGACATAATGGTGCCGTGACTCGGATAGGAAACCTAGCTCGGATAGGAAACCTGACTCGGATATGAAGCCTAGGCAGGGCTTGGTGTCGTTCCTCCACGAAGAGGGGGAGCGACATAATGGTGCCGTGACTCGGATAGGAAACCTGACTCGGATAGAAAACTTAGGACGGATATGAAACTTAGGAGGGAAGAAACGGGAAGAAACGGGAAGAATTGGGAAAATACCGGAGAGAGAGACTAGCAAACAGCCTAGGGAAAAGCCGGACGAAAAGGGTGCCGGAAGAAGCTATTGAAAGCCTAGGCATAGACTCGGATACGGACTACGGGGGGAAGCTGGGAGAAATCTCTAAGGTCGAAAGCGAAAGTGAAAGCTAGAACAAACAGACTCGGACGCGGACTGTGGGGAGAGGCCAGGAGAAATGAGGGAGGAATATCGTTGGAGGAAAGCTTGGGGAAACATACCGGGTAGAGAAAAATGTTAGGGAAATTGAAGCCGCGGGGGGCAGGCCAAGGCGGAAACGAAAGCCACTTTGGGATTCTCAAGTTAGCCCGGGAATAGGGGGCGAAAAGTTAAAACCAGAAGCTGAGACGTAAGCCAGATTGGGATCCGTCTGATTAGCCCGGGGAGCAAAGGACGGGAAGCCAGACCGTGGGGCGGAGACGTACGCTGGGTTGAATTCGCCAGGCTAGCCCGGGGAACTTAGATTGAATCCTAGTGGCGGAGACGCAAGCTACGCTGTGTTACTCGCGGAAGCCGCCGCGTGCAGAGAGAGCACGGGGCGTGAATAGATAGGGAACGCTGGCGTAGGCCGTGGTTCAGACGCGAAAGGGTTAAGCGTGGAGACCGCGGACCGCGCAAAGCCGGGAAGCCGCGCAGAGAGGCGCGCGGGCTGAAGCGGCGCAGAGCCGGGAACCCGCCGGCGGGGCGAGGTGCCGGAAAGCCACAGGGATAAGAGAAACAGAAGTTTGGAAGTGAAGTAAAAGAGAAATAGGAATGCCTGGAGATAGAGAAATAGAGAGAAATAAGGCCTCCCCTCAACATGCCAATTAGAAGGCTTGGATTCGGTCTGCCTGATTTAAGGCGGTAAGCGCCAGCAAAGCTCGACCAGAGTATGAGCTGCAGGTCACCGAAGATAGGCACGAACCAACACTAATAAGTCTCCCCCACAATAAGGCAATGAGAAGGCTTGGATTCGGTTTGCCTGATAGGCCTTGTAAGTCCCCTGCAGGCAGAGCAGAGCATGCGCTGCAGGGCACCGAACACAGGCACGCATCAGCGCCTAAAAACCTCCTCACAACACGGCGAAGAGAGGACCCGGATTCGGTTTTCCTGATTGATAGGACTTGTAAGAGCCTGTGGCAACTCTAGCAAGTGCAGCAGAGTGTGTGCCGCGGGACACCGAAGACAGGCGCGTATCAACGCCAAAAAATAAAAAGAAAGGGGGATCTGTGGGGAGCAATCCGGACTAGACTAAGTTACTCGAATTAGGACTTATTCTATGCATCTGCTCTCCCACAATATGGCGCTGGGAGAGAAGTAAACAGCTTCCGCACAGCTGCCTCCAGTTCAACCAATTAACTGTAGGACTTGCTCCTGATTGGAGAGCAGCGTACTCAGCCGAGTTGGGATTGGCGGAGGAGGACTATAAAGGAGGAGAGAGACGGCATGCACCAGGAACATCTATGGGGAACATCTAAGGGAACCCGTGCAGCCCCCAGAGAGCCGGCCGGCGGTGTGCCGCTCCCCTGCGGAAGTGGGGAATGCGGCCAGGGGGAACCGCCCTTCCACGGAGGTGGAAGGGATAGTAGCCAACCCGGGAAGAACCAGCAGCAAACCCGGGGAGGGCCGAGCAGACGAAAGAACAGCGCAGGGTTCAGTGTTGCTCCTCCACGAAGAGGGGGAGCGACAGATAAGAGTCGGAGAACTCAAGGGGCTTCCATAGCCTTGGAAACTCATAACTGGTGCATAGGGAGATTACTGATGCCATAAACAGGAGTGTCAATTTGTAAAGTCAACAACAGGAGTCACTGTGCACTTACTCCTCATGTAGGATCTCTGTCCTTAACGTGCTGTACACTGAGGCTTAATGCTATAACGAGTACTCAAACAGTATATTTCACTTTGTGTTTCTATGGGGGTGCAAACGATTGAAATCTTTACTTAATGTACACTAAACTGATCTTCTGTAAAAAAAAAAAAAAAAAAAAAGAAATTATCAATTCCCAACTTGACTCTCACTGGGATTAAACATGACAATAGGTCTGATCTGATTTCATCATCATTTAAAAAAAATCATCTATTATTTTTCACTTTATGTTTCTGTGTGGGAGCAAACTGTTGAAATACTTACTTAAGGTATACTAAGCTGATCTTCTGTATATTAAGATAATCGAAAATGAATCTTGATGTGAATGGAAGGGGAGAGGGAGTGGGAAAGGGGAGGGTTGTGGGTGGGAGGGACGGTATGGGGGGGGAAGCCATTGTAACACATGAGTCGTACTTTGGAAATTTATATTCATTAAATAAAAGATAAAAAAAAAAGAAATCACTCAGTTGTCTACTGAGATATGGATTGACAAGCAAAATAATACATATATGTATATGTGTTATTTACCCTTGCTACAACAGGGATGAACTTGGAAGAATGCTTTAAAGACTTTGGTTTTTTTAAAAAGGCACAAAAGGACAAGCGTTGTATGCCTTAACATATATGAGGTGTCTAGAATAGTCAAATTAATACAAATGGAAAATAAAATGGTGATCTCCAGGGGTGGTGGAGGGAAGAAAATGTATAGTTATTGTTTAAGGGGCTCAGAGTATCAGTTTGGGAGATGGAAAAGTTCTGCAAACAGTGATAGTTACACAAAAATGTGAATGTACTTAATTCCCCTGATATGCACACTTAAAATAGTTGAAATTATAAATTTCATGTTATGCATGTTTTAACACAAAAAACAATTAAAAACTTTTGTGTTTCAAAGGATACCAGCCAGAAAGGGAAAGGGCACAACCCACAGAATGGAAGAAAATATTTGCAAGCAATTTATCTGATAAGAGTTGAGTATCCACAATATACACAGGGACTTCAAAGAGTTCATGGAAAATGCGTATTATGAAAAGACTATGCATGCATTTCAAAAACTTTTTGCACCAAATGTCTCTTTTAATTCCATTTTCCGTAAACTTTTTGAAGTACCCGCTTATAAAGATCTCTTACAATTCAACCATAAAAAGAAAACAGCAGTTAACAATGGGCAACGTTTTCTGGTCTGACATGTAAGGAGAGCAGAAGACACCACCGTAGCCTAACAACAAATAAAAAGCGAACAAACCAAAAGATCAACAACTCTTCTTTGATTCCTCAGAGAAGGAAAGTCACTGGGCAAATCACTGCACCAAAAAATGACAGACAATGAATACAGAAGACCACAGTTAGCCAAGTAGAAATGTCCAAGGGACCCAGCATGGGCGAAGGAAAACCCAAACTGGTGCACTGGGCTCAGTGTACTTTGAGTTAAAAACTCTAAAAGGTACTAGCCATGGGGCAGCCCCCAGACTTCTGTGAGTTTTACCTTCAGGAACTCTAACAGGTTCTCACAGTGAGGATTGGAGAAAATCGCCTCCTGTTTCCAGGAAAGGGAGGGGTTCAGTTTAAAATTATATCTGGGGCCGGCGCCTCGGCTCACTAGGCTAATCCTGCGCCTGCAGTGCCGGCACACCAGGTTCTAGTCCCGGTTGGGGCGCCGGATTCTATCCCGGTTGCCCCTCTTCCAGTCCAGCAGTGCACTCCCGGGAGTGCAGTGGAGGATGGCCCAAGTGCTTGGGCCCTGCACCCGCATGGGAGACCAAGAGAAGCATCTGGCTCCTGGCTTCGGATCAGCGTGGTGCGCGGGCCGGAGCGGCTATTGGGGGGTGAACCAACAGAAAAGGAAGACCTTTCTCTCTGTCTCTTTCTCTCACTGTCCACTCTGCCTGTCCTATATATATATATATATATATATATATATATATAATATCTGAGCGTTCTGTCTCCACCTCAAGAGAAAGTAATTAACCAGAGCCGAAACTTGTGGGATTTTATCAGAGCCTATATGACCCAGAGGAAGAGAAATACTCAAATTCAGCTCCCCCTAGCCTACCTGTCCCACGTACAGGGGTGAAAAACAACTGAGAAGCACTTGGGACATGTACAGTCTAGGATCACAGACTCTCAAAAATTCAGGACTAATCACAGGTCTGAGTAGTGCTTCTTATCTGTCTACCTGCCACATCACTAAAGGCCTACTTACTGGAGTTCCTTTTACCCAGTCCCTCATATTCAGCTTTCAACAACAACCAACAACAACAAAATTCCAAAGCATAGGAAAAGGGAAAAAGTCAAGTTTGAAGACATAGAGCAAGCATCAGAATCAGATTCAGATATGGCAGGGATGTTGGAATTGTCAGACTGGGAATTTAAAACAACTGTGATTAATATGCTAAAGACTGTTCTAATGGATAAAATAGACAACATGCAAGAACAAATGGGCAAAATAAGCTAAGAGATGGAAACTCTAAGAAAGACTAAAAAAGAATGCTAAAAATCAAAAACACTAATAAAAATGAAGAATACCTTTGATGGGCTCATTAGCAGACCAGACATGGTTGAGAAAAGAATGTCTGAGCTTGAGGATGTGCCAACAAGAACTTTCAAAACAAAAAAGCCTTAAGTAGGGGCCAGTGTTGCATAGCAGGTAAAGCTGCTGCCTGCAACCCCACATCCCATATGGGTGCTGGCTGCCCCTCTTCCAATCCAGCTCTCTGCTATGGCCTGGGAAAGTAGAGGAAGATGGCCCAAGTCTTGGGCCCCTGCACCCACGTGAAAGACTTCGAAGAGGCTCTTGACTCCTGGCTTTTGACTTCTGGCTTTGGCCTGGCCTAGCCCTAGCTGTTTTGGTCATTTGGGGAGTGAAGCAGCAGATGGAAGATCTGTCTGTCTCTCCCTCTCTTTCTCAATAACTCTGCTTTCAGATAAATGAAGTAAATCTTTTTTAAAAAAAGCAATAAGTAAATAAATAAATAAAGGCTGAAAAAAAAAAAAAAACTGGAGCAGAACATCCAAGAACCGTAGGACAACAGTAAATAAAATAAAGAAAATTTAAAAAGAATAACACCTGATCTCTTTTCAGAAACCATGAGAACAAGAAGAGAGTGCGGTGAAATATTTAAAGCATTGAGAGAAAAAAATCACCAGCTTAAAAGTTTATACCAGAAAAATTATCCTTCAAAAGTGAAAGAGAAATAAAGAATCTCTCAGACAAAGACTGAGGGAATGTTTTGCCAGTAGATCTGCAAGAAATGTTAAAAATAGTTTCTCACAGAGAAGGAAGATCAAAAACTTCAGTTCTACATAAAGAAAGGAACAGCATTGGGGATGGAATAAGAGAAAGCAAAATAATTTCTTTTTCCTTTTTAAAGATTTATTTATTTGTTTGAAAGGCAGAGTGGCACGAGACAGGGAGAGGGAGAGAGAGATCTTCCATCCACTGGTTCAATTCCCAAATGGCTACAACACCCAGGGCTGGGCTAGGCTCATGCCAGGAGCCAGAAACTCATTTCAGATCTCTCACGTGGGTGGTAGGGACCCTAGCACTTGAACCATCTTCTGTTGCTTTCCCAGGTGCGTTAGCACAGAGAAGAATTAGAAGTAGAGCATCTGGGACTCAAACTGGAGCTCTGAAATGGGATGCTCACATTACAAGTGGCTGATAAGCCACTGCACCCTAACACTAGCCCCCCAAATTTATTTTTTTTAATTTTCTAAAAGTCAACAGTTTATTAAAATAGTAACACCAATGTATTCCATACTTACTTGGGTGTAAGTGCAATGAATGACAGTAATGACTGAAAGAATGGGAGGAGGGGCTGGCACTGTGACATAGTGGGTAAAGGCGCTGCCTGCAGTGCCGGCATCCCATTTGGGTGCAGGTTTAATTCCCAGCTGTGCCTCTTCTGATCCAGCTCTCTGCTATGGCCTGGGAAAGCAGTGGAAGATGGCCCAAGACCTTGGCCCCTGCATCCACGTGGGAGACCCAGAAGAAGTTCCTGACTCCTGGCTTCGGATCAGTGCAGCTCCAGCCGTTGCGGCCATTTGTGGAGTGAACCAGCAGATGGAGGTGGACCTTTCCCTCTGCTCTCCCTCTCACTGTCTGTAACTCTAAATCTCAAATAAATAAAATCTCAAAAAAAAAAAAAAAAAAAAAAAAAGACAGGATGGGAGGCGGAATTAGGATTATTTTGTTACTTTTAGGTATTTGTGCTACACCACAAGTGGTATGGTGAAGCCAGTGCTGTGGCGTAGTGGGTTAAGCCACCGCCTGCAATACCAGCATCCCACATGGACTGCAGTTCGCGTCCTGGTTGCTCCATTTCTGATCCAACTCCTTGCTAATGTACCTGGGAAAGCAGCAGAAGATGGTCCAAGTGCTTGGGCCCCTGTACCCGCGTGGGAGACTTGGGAAAAGCTCCAGACTCCTGGCTCCGGCCATTTGGGGAATGAACCAGTGGATGTAAGATCTCTCTCTATATCTCTACTTCCCTCTCTCTCTGTAACTATGACTTTCAAATAAATTTTTAAAAAGTGATATGATGTTATTTGAAATTAGGCCTGGATTAATTGTAAGAGTATCAGTATATATTTGTTTCTTGCCAATTCTAGGGACATCACTAAGACTTTTTAAAAATAATTGTTATGCTACAAAAGAAGAGATAATAGAATTTTATAAAATGCTCAATTTTAAACTATAAAAGGCAAAAAAAGGGATGAAAGATAAAAATTGAAACAAAGAACAAGGGCGATGAATAGAAAACAATAATAAAAATGGTAAACGTTAATCTAACTTTATCAATAATCACTTTAAATGTCAATAGTCTAAATACACCAATTGGTGTGGGCGCTTAGCCTAGTGGTCAAGATGCCCATGTTCCACATCAGAGTACTTGGGTTCAATACCCAGTTCCAGCTGCTGACTCCAGCTTCCTGATAACACAGACCCTGGGAGTCAGTGGTGATGATTCAAGTAATTGGGTTCCTGACACCCATGTGGGATATGTGGATTATGTTTTCAGATCCTAGCTTCAGCTGCAGCTCCACTCTTATTGTAGGTATTTGTGAAGTGAACCAGCAGATGGGAGCATTCTTTCTCCTCTCCTCTCCTCTCCTCTCTCTCTCTCTCTCAAATAGATTTTTTTAAATTAAATACATGAATGAAGCAACAGGGATTGTCAAGGTGGATTAAAAAATGAAACTCAAATACATGTTGTCAAGGTTGGCATTGTGGTATACAGCAGGTTAAGCCACCTCCTGCGATGCCAGCATCCCATATCAGAATACGAGTTCAAGTCTTAGCTGTTCTGCTTCTAATACAGCTCCCTACTAATGCACCTGGGAAAGCAGTGGAAGATAGTCCAAAAGTCTGAGCCCCTGCCACCCATGTGGGAGACCTAGACGGAGTTTCTGGCTCCTGGCTTTGGCCTGGCCCAGCCCTAGCCTTTGCTGTCATTTGGGGAGTGAACCAGTGGATGGAAGATCTACCTCTCTCTCTCTCTCTCTCTCTCTCTCTCTCTCTCTCTCTGTCTCCCCCTGTCATTCTGACTTTATATTTTTTTTAAAAAAGATTTATTTACTTAGTTATTCTTTCTGAGTGAGTGCAGGGACTTAAGGACTTGGGCCATGTTCCACTGCTTTCCCAGGTGCTTTAGCAGGGAACTGGATTGGAAGTAGAGCCACAGGGATTTGAACTGTCACCCATATGGGATGCTGTTCCTGAAGGCAGCACTTTAGACCACTGCACCAGAGCCTTGGTCCCAAAATAAATCTTTTTAAAAAGCATTCAAGCATCAACAGGCTAAAGAGGAAAAATCACATGGTCATATCAATGGATGCAGAAAAAGCATTTGATGAAATTCAGTATTCACTCTTGATAAAAACTCTAAGCAAACTTGGAAAAGAGTGATTCAGCTGCTTTGGAAAACATTTTGGCAATTCCTTAAAATGTTAAACACAGAATTACCATATAAGCTGACAATTCTACACCTAGGTATATACCTAAGACAAATGAAAACATATCTACAAAAAAGTGTGTATAGGAATATCCATAGAAACATTATTCATAATAGCCAAAAAGTGTAATAAATCCAAATGTACATTAACCAAATAATGGAAAAAATTGTGTATCATGTGATGGATATTATACATCCATAAAAGGATTGAATTGCTAGTATACACTACAACATAGAAAATCCTTGAAACCATTATGCTAAGAGAAAGAGGACAGTCAAAAAAGAACATGCAAACAGATTTCAAAAAGTTCGTGGAAATTGGAATTAGAAGATAGGTTTTTTTGGTGCAAAAACATTGCCATCCACAAATAGTTTTTTCATAATATGCAATTTCCATGAACTTGTTGAAGATCCCACATACAATTTCATTTATAGTAAATGTGCAGAATATGTAAATTTATAGAGATAAAAAGCAGGTAAGTGTTTGCTGAGGGCTGTGATTGGGGAGGGAGAGATTGGAGGGCTGATGGATAAAGGGTATGTATTTCTTTATGGGTGATGAGAATATTCTAAAATTGATCGTGGTGATAGTTGCATGATTCTGTGATAAATAGGCAGTTAGGCTGGTCCCGGATGGAATGAGGAAAAAGGGAATCATTTTAGGAGGGCAGAAAGTGCTTGCTTTCCCCAAAAAGTTATTTTTAGTGAGATGAAAGTGTAGAATCCCACTGCCTGCTTCTCCCCAAAAGCTGCCTTTAGCAAGACAAAAGTGCCTACCCACTCCTTGAGAGCTTCCAGTTTTATCATAAAAATAGCAAGGAAGTAGTGGTTCCACCCTTCTGAGTTCTCAATTAACCCTGAAAACAGAAAGAATTTACCAATCCTACCTTTCTGATGTGTTTTTTTTTTTTTTTCCCTCTCTTATCATGGGCAAGTTATACAGGACAGGTCCTCTAACTGATTGTTAGCTACTGTTCTGTTTTGTTTCATTTTGTTTTTTTTTTTTCCCCAAAAGCGTGCTTAAAAGACTGGACCCTCACAGATCCTTGGGTCTGCCTCTCTTGGAGCCCAGCTCGTGATCACTGCAGCAGGTTTCTGACTTAAAACAATTCTTGCTTTTCTCTGTGCCTTGTCCACGTGGAAATTTGTCTTTCACGTGGGACAAAGAACTGAGGTCTGTCAGTTTCACCCATAACAATTCTGTGAATTCAATAAAAATCATTGAATTGTACATTTTAAATGCGTGAATCGTATGGCATATAAATTTTATCTTAAAGCTGTTATTTAAAGAAGAAAAGCTTAACAGAACAGAAGGTGATCTTTGAATTGAGCTCTGAAGTTTAATCAAGTAAAAAGTAGAGAAAGGAGTATTTCAAGATGACACAACATCACCAGCAATGATTTGGGGGCTTGAAATGTGAATGATATAGTGTGAGTGAAAAATGATAGTGTGAGTGGTTTAGGTGGAGGTTGGGCAGCGATGAACTTGGTAATTTGAATGACAGTCTCTGGAGCTTGCATCTAATTTCACCAAGTCTATGAGGATTCCTGAGTGGTTTGGGGCCTGAGGACTGGACAGTGAGATTGCCATGTCATAGGGCATGCCAGAAAGCAATCAGTCTGAAGAATATAGGATAGGAGACAAGAATACCTTTTATAAACTGGTAGGCTTTTGGAAACTGAGTAAGCTTGAGTGGGCAGAAAGGTTGAGAATGGCAGGGAAGATAGAAGAGAGTGGCAGAGTTTTTAAGCGCCTTACACCTCCGTCTGGCTGAGAGCAAGCTGGGTAGATGATGATCTTGTTCAGCCTGGGAAGGGTGGGGGATTTCTCCAAGCCAAACAAGCTCACTTTAACCAGGCATCTGACCCTAAGAGTTTCCACTTCAAATGCAAAATGCACTTCAAATTTTCCAGTGTTCTCTGTGCCCCTCCAAGCTCCAGAGAGCATATTGCCCAGGGGAACATGTTTTCTTTGGGGGTAAGATAAGACCCTGTAAGAAGCATCCCTTTCATTAACAAATGAACAAGTCCCTGAAGAATGGCAGGAAGACCAAAAGAAAGGGCACTGGAGCTTGAGCAGTGAAAATCCTTGCCGAGGTGATTCCCTGTTCCCTGTTGCCTGACTTTTGGGGGCTTCCTGGGTTCTTATTCATACTAGTACTGGAGAGAAGTCACTCAGAGAAGGAGGCCTACAACTTCCACAAGGGAGCCACAGCTTGAAAGGCTGGCATAGCTGTGCCTCAGAAACTGGGGAGCCAGGTTTGGAAGCAGCAATTGAGGTGGAACAGACAAAGGTCTCCAGGATTCCCTGGGGTGCTCACCGGGCTAATGGGAGCGTAATGACCATCTATTTAAGCAGCTTCTAAGTAAGAGGGATAGATGGTAGTAAAGTGGGGGGGTGGAAAGGAAAGAAGCCTTGAAATAAATCCAAAACCCTTAAAGAAATTCTAGGTTGACCTGGGGTAAGGTGGCATAAGCGCATTAAATTGTGAAGTTTCTTTTTGGCCATAACCATTATTATCTTTTACTAATCAGAAGCTCTGATTGGCAGTTATGGCTTTTGGCTAGTAAGGTAAGGAGATGAATTATCATGTAATCAATGTGTTTATTGGTAAACAGAATCTTACAATTCCTTTTACTCAGGGGGAAACCAAGACGAAGAAGTGATTTGCCCAAAGTCCCACAGTGAGCCCAAAGCCTAGGTCTCTTAACCACCAGCCATGACCCTTTTCCTGTACTCCAATCCCCTCCAGGACTGCCTATTTGCCCACCATGATGTAGGTGCTCAGGAAAGGTTTGCGGAACTGAATGAAACCCTTTTGGTTTTGCCAGGGAAACAGTCTAGCTCAATTGGTTCTATGGCCATAAAGTGATCTGGGTTGACAGAACTGGATCACAAAACCAAGATCTGGGTATCTTAGTCTTTTTTTCTGCTGCTAAAACAGAGTACCTGAAATTGAGTCATATATAAAGGAAAGAACGTTATTTTGCTCATGGTAAAAGGGCATGGGGCAGACATCTGGCAAGTGCCTCAAGCTGCTTTATCTCATGACAGAAAAGCAGAAGGGCAAGTGAGCGGGTGAGGAAGACAAAGCAAGAGGGGCAGCTTCACTTTACAGTGACCAGCTCTTTCAGAGACTACCCAGTCTCACCAGAGATAGAATTCACTCCCCTGAGAGCTAACCCAGTCCTCTGAGAGTGGCATTAATTTCTCCCACCACCTTCTCAACAACATTTACATCGGGAATCAAATTTCAACATGAATTTCAAGGGGGAATGAACCATATTCACAGCATAGATAGCACTGAGCTAAAAGTCTAAAACCTCTCTAGGGCCACGTCACTAAGTCTCGAGTATTGTGACGAAGCTGTGGGCTTCAGGACCATGCTAAGCCATGGCAAGCCTAACTTAGATAAGGACAACATCCAACCCAAACCATGCGTTCCAGAATTCCCAGATCCCTCTCACTAGGTGAGTGTTTTATTGTGCCCATAGTGTTAACGAGCTAGTACTCAAAGTGGCTGTGATGGGGTAGAGCTTGGTAAAGTAATCCCGGCAAAGGCAACTTTATTTTTAAGAGGCACAAGAAAGCAACTGGTCTGTGGTAAGAAGAGGTACAGACCATGAGATCCCTGGAAGAAGCATTGGTTTGTAGCAGATACCATATGAAATAGGTGAGGGTGAAAGGAATGGCAGGTAGGGAGTGATAGGAAAATGGCGCAGTCTTATCTATGGCGCAATCTACACCCTGACACCATCCTAGGCTCTAGCCCCCCCACCACCACCGCCATTGCTGGAAGCCAGGTGGCCACATGGCCCAACCACCGGTGTCAAGCTCCACCCCCATCCTAATAGGATTCCCTGTTCCTGCTTCCCTGCCCACCCCCTGGCAGTTTTAAAAGGACCGGTTCCTGAACACATGGCCCTCCCCTTCCCTCCCCTCCCCTCCCCTTCCGGTCCTCTCCCCTCCCCTCCCCTCCTCCTCTCCTCTCCTCTCCTCTCCTCTCCTCTCCTCTCCCCTCCCCTCCTCCTCTCCTCTCCTCTCCTCTCCTCTCCTCTCCTCTCCTCTCCCCTCCTCTCCTCTCCTCTCCCCTCCCCTCTTCTCCTCTCCCCTTCTCTTTCTCTCCCTCCTTCTCCTTCTCTGTCTCCTGATCTCTGTCTTACGCTCTCCTTCTCTTTCTCCTTCTTCGCCCCTTCCCTCCAGTCTGTCAGGTTTCCCCCAATAAACTCTTCCCCTTACTCCGGTGTTTGGTGTGTTTTGTGGCGGCCTTACAGGGAGTCAGGGAAGCGGGTGGAGAATGCTGTAGCCTGAGCAACAGTTTGGCTTTCCTAGCATTTTAGGAGCCAGGTCTAGAAAAATCTTGTAAAGACAATGAAAGTCAAATATTCACACTAGTAGCAAGCACCAGGGCTTTGAAGCATTGGTGGGAGAGTATAGAGTCTGAATCCACCGCCCATCCGGACTCCTGAAACCCTAGGGGACTCGGATGGACACTGCCCCCTTTTTCTAGGCTTTCCCCAAGAATGGTGCTGCCTGCTGGGTTTGCAGTTCTCTTGCTTCCCTTCTCCTCTCTCCGTGGAGGTGGTATTGACCAGCCCTTATCCCACCAGATAAGGAAGTCTTGTTCTTCCTGACCTAGGAGAGCCAAACAGTTCCCATTCCCTGGGGGCTGGGAGGGCCGAGAAGGGAAGTTCTGATGTTTGTAAGCAGATCAGTCAGCAGCCTGGGCAGCCCCAGGGGTCCCCATATCCTCCACCACCTCCGCCTGTGTCCCCTCCCCATCTTTATCCTGCTCCCTCACATGGTCATTCTACTTTGTTCATTGCCCAGATACCAACAGCAACAAAGAACAATGCATCTCACCTCCCTGGAGTTGGCATCCCCATATAGGGGTTGGCTGGGAAAGAAAATTGCAGTGAACTTCTCACGAGGCCCTTTCCTGCCTTCCAGTGGGGACAGCCCTGGTGCACAAAGGCTAGCTCCAACCCACCAAATGGGATGAGAACCATCTCCTGCTCTGGGGTGACCCAGAGTAGTGAAATATGGTGCAAGCCAGCCTCGAGGCCCACAAGAAGAATCTGAAAGGTGGGCAAGAACAGAATCTGTGGGGTTGCACCAGCCAATGAACCACTGCTTTCCCAAGGGTTACTTTCTCTGCAGTAATTCAGGGATTCCAGGGGCTAGGGTAAAGGTTTTCTGCTTGGACTCCCCACTGCAGGCTGCCCTTTTCCATGTTGTGGCAAAAGCTCCTCAAGCCACAACTTTCTTCACAGCCTGAAGAGTCTCCCTTGGTTTCCAAATAGTACCGTGGGGCCATATTTAATATAAATATAAAATAAGAGTGAAATAAAAGTACGGCCATCTCCTTGGGGAGGCCTGGAAGAAAGACATGAAATGGAGCGCATATCCTGTTCCATTAACAGTTTCCACGCCGTGCAATCGCAATCTGAACATCGTTTTCTGACACATCAGCTGTTTGCCATCCGAAGGCCAGAGTCCTCTGTGCCACCATGTTCTCTAGCTCAATGTGATGTGAGAAAAGTCAGGGAGATTAAGTTCAGGAGCTGGAGGCCACACCTCCCCCACCGTGTAATCCTATCAACCCACCTAGCAATCAGATGACCCCTCCCCAAGATGCACCTCCCCTTACCTAGGACCTGGGGGCAGTACTATGCAACCACTCCCTTTTTTGAAGCTAATAAGAAGCCTGGGGAAGGGGAGGGCGCTCTTTTTTTTCTCTCCTCACCTCATGGACCCAGGACAAGCAGAGTAGGGTTCCCCCTTTTTACCTTTCCTGGCCCACTCTCCCGAAATGAAGTCCTCGTGTGCCTGAGTATTCTCCTCCCTTTCTAAATAAACCTTACCATGCTGCATGCTATGTTTGTGCCTGTGCTTAGAATTCTTCTCTAAGTCAAAGGCAAGAATCTGGAATACTAATTTTGGGTCAACCCAGCCCACAACAAATGGAGGAGCAATAAGACTGAAATTAATGATCTAAAGATTAGTGTCCCTTGTCTGCCCATGGACTTCTGGCCTCTTGTAGCTGGGTGAAGACCTTAGCCTTTGTCTAGACCAGTGGGTTTAAAAAGAAATTAATGTCATTTATATTTGGTGTTACATTAGGGGTCTTGAAGAAATTCATGGAAATGTACATTATGAAAAAACCATGTGTGGATCTCCAAATTTTTTGCACCAAAATAAATTTTTAATTCTATCTTCCATGAACTTTTTGAAGCACCCTCATATTTGTTGATTTGTTTTCACAAATATAAAATATTTACAAGGAATTTTTGGCTTCCCTCCTAAACAAGATGAGTTTTTATATGCATGGTTTTACATTTTTCAACTGAAATTTTTCCTACATGGCTTTTTCAGAAACCCATTCACAGTGCTTGGGGAGGTACTACCGTAAGATCAACAACGTGTAATAACATCAAAGGATATAAAACATCAACAACAACAAAAACTGCCCAGAATAGCCCTGCATACAAAAAAGATAACTCGAATGCCAAGTCGGTTTTAGCTAAAAACATTTTGAAAGCGGAAGTCGTCAAATTAAAAATACTTCCAAATGATTTGTATATAAATGTTCAGAACAACTTCATTTGTAATAACCCCCAATTAGAAACAACACAGATGTCTACCAATAGGTCAACAGACAAAACAAACTGGTATAGCCACACCGTGGAACATCAAGGAACAAAATATTGATACACACATGATTCTGAATCTCAAAATAATTATGCCGAGTAAAGGAATATCTAGATTAAAAAAGTTCATACTGTATAATTCCATTTATCTAAAATTGTAAAAAATGTCAAGTAATCTGTAGTGAGAGGAAAAAAAGATGGGTGGTTGCATGGGAATGGTGGCGGGGGTTGGGGAGTTGAATTGCAAGAAGGCCCAAAGAAACTTTTGGTTGTGGTGGATATGTTCATTACATAGATTGCAACAGCGGATTTCATGGGTATACATATTTGTCAAAATTGATCAGATTATACACTTCAGACATGTGCAGTTTACTGCATATCAATTATACCTTAATAAACTGAAAAAATAGAGTAAAAATATTAATTATACCAGAAGCTGTTACACTAACTCAATATCCATTTCTTTTATTTAAAGATTTATTTATTTATTTGAAAGTCAGTAATCTCCAGACTTATGCAGATCTCTTCTTTCCTAGGCTAGCTACTATCTCCCAAACTATTCTAAAAGATGATAGAGTTTAGCCCCTTCATTTTATAGGTGGGGAAACCATACCACAAAGAGGGACCTGCAGATGTTCTTACAAAACAGAAGCAGAAGCTGATGGCCCAAATGTTTTGGGAGCCCCAGGTCAGATCCTCTTGTTGAGTCTAGGGGTGGTATTTCTTTTCTGTTCTTTTTTAAAAGATTTATTTATTTGAGGGGCTGGCACTGTACATAGTGGGTAAAGCCCCTGTTTGCAGTGCCAGCATCCCATATGGGCGCTAGTTTGAGTCCCAGCTGCTCTACTTCTGATCCAGCTCTCTGGTATGGTGTGAGAAAGCAGTAGATGACCCAAGTCCCTGGGCCCCTGCACCCATGTGGAAGACATGGAGGAAGCTCCTGGCTCCTGGCTTCAGAAAGGTGCAGCTCCAGCTGTTGCAGCCATCTGGGGAGTGAACCAGTGGATGGAAGACCTCTCTCTCTCTCTCTCTCTCTCTCTGCCTCTGCCTCTCTGTAACTCTGCCTTTCAAGTAAATAAATAAATCTTTTTAAAAAATTATTTATTTGAAAAGCAGAGTATCAGAGAAGAGAGGAAAAGATAGAAAGATCTTCCATATGCTGGTTCACTCCACCAAATGACTGCAACAGCCAAGGCCAGGCCCGAAGCTACCCTGAATTCCCTCTGGTCTCCCACATGGGTGGCAGAGACCCAAGCACTTGGGCTGTTTTCCACTCCCTTCCCAAGTACACTAGCAGGTAGCTAGCTGGATTAGCAGCAGGGCAGCTAGGACTTGAACCCTGCCAGTCTGATATAGAATGCCAGCATGGCAAGCAGTGGCTTAACCTGCTGTGCCACAATGCTGGCCCCTGCGGATGGTATTTCTGAAGGACCTTTATTTTGATGGGATTTTTGCTTTACTTTCTCCACAGATATCTCAAGCATTTGATGAATTCCTACTGCACTAGTCCTAAGCCCAACTACTTCCAGTCTGCTACTCTATTCTGTTTCTCTTTGGTCACGGTCTTCCAGGCCTATGAAGCTTTCTCCTCCCTTCCCTTCTAGAGAAGCCCATTCTCTATGGATTGGTAGCAGGTTCAGTAGAGAAGTTGTGAGCTGCTGGGACCAGGACATCACACCAGGACACTAACAGTCAGGAGGCAACTCAGGAGAGAAATACGTCAGAGCCACCTGAAATGAAGAGAGCCTCCCGCTCCCAAAGGAGCCTGGAACTAGAGGGCATGGGCATCCATGACTCCCAGCCCTTCTCTGGATGCCTGTAAGAACCCCACCCACACCAGAGAGGCATCCCAGGACCCTCTTTAAAGACACTGGATCAACAGAGGTGGAGTTTCCGTCCCTAGAGGGACGAGGAGGGAAGAAGTAGTTTGGGGAAGGCACAGGTATTCAAGGAGCCGGCTTGGCCTGGGCTCATGGGCTCAGGAGGAGATGCTGCACTGAGGCAGGAGAGAGTGGAGGCCACCTCAGTGCACAGAGCTAGAGTGGGGGGCTTGGAGCAAAACCTCCTGGCCTCTCCAGATGGGGCTGGGGACGGGATTAACCCTGAATCCCTCCTAGGAGGCATTGTAAGTGATTTAAGTTTCAAATCTCTGGGGTGGTTTTCTGGCTACACAAAGCTAAGAGCTGGAATGCCTTTCTTTCAGCTTCACAGTTTCTTGAATTGGGTGACACTACCAGAGCCAGAGATCCTTTCTTCCTTACCTTTGTATCTGACCCATCCCAGGCAAAGGAGCGAGGTAAAGAAGACTGTAGCTCCAAAGGGAGCCTACTCACAAAAGTAGGTCACCATGTGTGTTGCCTAGCACTGCATGTGAGGGAACCGCCAAGCAAAGCTGGGAACAAACTGCACGGAGGAGATGTCTCACTTTCATGCTCCTCTTCCGCCTTCCCTCCACCCCCAACCCCCACTCCTTTTCCAACACATGGCTGGCCCTTAAAAGAATCTGAACTAAGTCCTACACGTTCTGAGGACTTAGAACGGAGGACAGAGAAAAAGTGGCCGTCACAAAAACTAAGAGCTAAGGCTCAGGAAGGGAAGGTCATAGAGAGTGTAAGGACTTGTCCAAGGTGGCATGGTTTGTCAGTGGCAAACCTGGAGCTACATTTTCCTGACTCCCAGGCCAAAATAGACAACAGGAAGAAATGAGTGCTTCTGAGGCAGTCCTCTAGTTAGACTCAAGAAAGATCTTCCGCAAGAAGGCACATAAGACACCAAGTTGAAACATTTCAAAAAAGAAACAGATTTGTCTGAGACATTGATTTCCAATAAAGCAGAGCAATACATCTGGATCACTCACAAAGTCCCCGTAACTCCAATGCTCGGAAACCTGCTGACTGTTTTCTAAAGGTGGTCCAAGGCTTCTCATTACACAGGACCCTGGAACAGGTCCAGACTCCCGTGCCAATACATTTGATTTCATGTTGGTCAGAATTTGTGTTAGACTGGGACCTCAGAGAAGCAGATGATAAAATGAGATTGAAGGTACAAGGATTTGTTAAGAGAAATGGGAGCGGATAGAGAGGGAGCCTGGGAAGGCTAGGAGAGACATGAGGCTGCAATAGAAGTCTCAGTCTGAATGAAGGCGAGGGAGGCAGGAAGATCAGGTGGAAGCATCCTAGTCCAGCCTGCCCTCTAAGGCAGGTTTGACAAGGCCATCATGAATTCATAAAGCCAAGGTCAGTCCTCAGTCAGAGGAGTTCTGTTTCCCAAAAACGTGCCGACTTTAGCACCTCTGCCACGTAGCAGGGTGTGAGCTCGGCATGAATGTTGGCAGATTTTAGAGGGCAGTAGCCAAGGCCCTTGGTCAATCACACTCCCTGTAGTTGCAGGTCTGCAAGGCACATTCTCATGGGTGCCATAGAACTTTACCTTCAGCTTCTGCCATACCCCATTTGTGCTCAGCTACAGCTGCTTTCTCCATACCCAAAGGCCCAGCTGGGACCTTGAGTCTTTTTTAATGCATTTAATTTTTAAAGAACTCAGATTTATATATTCATTTATTTTATAAATTTTATTTGAAAGAGGTGGGGGAACTTCCATCTGCTTGTTCACTCCCCAAATTTCTGCAATAGGTGGAGCTGAGCCATGCTGAAGCCTGGAGTCCAGAACTCAATCCATGTCTCCCATGTAGGTGCCAGTGATCCAAGTACTTGAGCCGTCACCTGCTTCTTCATTAGCAGGAAGCTGGAATTGGGAGCAGAGCTGGGACTCAATCCCAGGCACTCCACATGGGATGGCAGTGTCAACCACTAGGCCAAATGTCTATCTCTGGGGCCTTGAATTTTTAGAAAGGAAGAATAGAAGAGGACAGAGCCAGTAATCCTCCACCTGAAATGCTGAAGTCACCTTTAGCCTTGGCTGACCCCCATGGCTCTGCCATCTCAGCACTTGCTCTTTGGGGAGCTAACATGCTCATACCATGCACTCAAGTTGTCAAGCAAAGTCACCTGGATCTGGAGAACACAGAACAAAACAGAGAATGGGCCAAAGAAGTGGGGTGGGAGTTGAAGAAAGTGTGAGATGCAACTGTTTTCCGCCAACAGTGGGCATGACCACTAGGATCAAGATACGGAAAGGTTAGGAAATGAACATTTGGTAGGCACTCCCCTTCGTATACTTAACCTGCTTAATGCCACACACTGCACTGCTAGGCATCAGTGTACCTGCCTGATGGGTGAAAATTCTGAATACATGTAAGCTACTTTCCCACAGTCATGTGGCTCTAAGCAGCGGAGCCCCCCAAATCACAATGAACAAGAACCCAGGTGAAAGAGATCCAAACTTTGCCCTTCAGTGTTTCCTCTTCCCAAACCCCAAGGACTGACAGGATTGCAGCTCTCCCTGCAAGCTGTATCCACTAGTGGGAGGCCATGACCAGAAAGCATTTCTGCCGGCTGACTGGTGTGACTTCAATTCCACTCCAGCTCTGGGGGACAGGGTAGGCACTGCTCAGCCTTGCCTTCCCAGGATACCTCTCAGCTGTGGTCTCCATAGGAGCCAGGGGTAACTACTGGTTAACCCCAAAACCAGGGCTCAGTTTCAGGTCGAGAAGCCAGAGCAGACATCTGTAACTGGCTTGAAGGGAACCAGGCAGGGCTCTGGTGAGCCAGCTGGACCTTCCAGTCCCCCCATCACCCACTCCATTGAACAGAATAAGCTATTCTCCCACAAGACTAGCCCAGAGGGATTTCTTTATTGTTCGAGCTTTGATTTTTACATTTAAAAAAGTCCATAGGGAAAAAAAAGTCCATAGAACACCACTCCAGGAGATTTAACAAGTACATTCCTGGGCACTGAGTCATAAGTGAAAGGAGGCAGAAGAATGAGAAGACATCTGACCAAGGGAGGGCATCAAAAGACCCACTTAAAATTACAATAGCACCAAAAAGAATTAAACACATAAGAAAAAATTTAACCAAGCAGGCAATAGATCTGCACATGGAAAAATATGACATTTATGAAAGAAAATGAAGACACAAATAAATGAAAAGATATTCTGTGTTCATGGACCAGAGAATTAATATTGTTCAAATGTCCATACTATCCAAAGTGATGTAGAGATTCAGGGCGATTCCTATGAAATTCTAAGGAGGTTTGTCACAGAAATAAGAAAAAAAACACAAAAACTAAAATCCATATGCAATCAGAAAACCCCAAATAGCTAAAGCAATCTTTTTTTTTTAAATTATTTGTTTACTTATTTGAGAGGTAGAGTTACAATCGGTTAGAGGGAGAGACAGAGAGAAAGGTCTTCCATCTGCTGGTTTACTCCCCAAATGGCCGCAATGGCCAGAGCTGGGCCAATCAGAAGCCAGGAGTCAGGAGCTTCTTCTAGGTCTCCCGCATGGGTGCAGAGGCCCAAGCATTTGGGCCATCTTCCACTGCTTTCTCAGGCCACAGCAGAGAGCTGGATCAGAAGAGGAGCAGCTGGGACTCCAATGGGTGCCGATAAGGGATGCCCGCGCCGTAGGTGGAGTCTTAGCCCACTCCACCACAGCGCTGACCCTTAAAGTAATCTTGAGAAAGAACAAAGTTGGACACATCACAATTTCTGATTCCAAATTATATTATGAAGTCATAGTGATCAAAATAGTATGCTACTGACATAAAACCAGACATGCAGAGCAATGCAACAGAGAAGAGGTTCCTACACATATATGTAGCCCTACACATATATGGTCGACCAATCTTTGACAAGGGTATCTAGAATACAGAATGGAGAAAAGACAGTTTCTTTCTTTTTTTTTTTTTTTTAAAGATTTATCTATTTCTGGCCGGTGCCGTGGCTCATTTGGCTAATCCTCCGCCTGCGGCGCTGGCACCCAGGGTTCTAGTCCCGGTTGGGGCGCCGGATTCTGTCCCGGTTGCTCCTCTTCCAGTTCAGCTCTCTGCTATGGCCCAAGAAGGCAGTGGAGGATGGCCCAAGTGCCTGCACCTGCATGGGAGACCAGGAGGAAGTGCCTGGTTCCTGGCTTTGGATCAGCGCAGCGCGCCGGCCGTAGCAGCCATTTGGGGGGTGGTGAACCAACGGAAAAGGAAGACCTTTCTCTCTAACTCTGCCTGTCAAAAAAAATTTATTTATTTCTTTGAAAGTCAGAGTTACACAGAGAGGAGAGGCAGAGACAGAGTGAGAGAGGTCTTCCATCTGCTGGTTCACTCCCTAGATGGCTACAACAGCTGGAGCTGGGCTGATTTGAAACCAGGAACCAGGAGCTTCTTCTGGGTCTCCCCAGATGGGTGCATGGGCCCAAAGATTTGGACCATCCTTTGCTGCTTTCCCAGGCACACTAGCAAGGAACTGGATCGGAAGTGAATCAGCCAAAACTCAAACCAGCACCCATAGGGATTCCAGTGCTGCAGGCGGCAGCTTTACCTTCTATGCCACAGTGCCCCAGCACTGGTGACCTTAAAACAGGTCTTTCCAGAGTCCTGGACCCTCCACAGCCCAGGGTTCAGGGACTTTCAGAGATACAGGGTGGTCCAGAATCAGTGGAGCAGTGACGGGGAAGCCTGCTTCACCAGGAGGCTGTCTTGCAGGTCTCCTCCCAGATGCGCAGCTGAGTTTCTCTAGAGCAGTGATTCTTGATCTTCACCGTACATTAGAATCACCTAGGGAGCTTTTAAAAACATCGCCCCATCCCTCAGAGATGATGAGTCAGTTGGTCTGGGGTAAGGCCAGCATGTCAGTATTTTTATAAACCTCTCCAGGGAGTTTTATGGACTTCTGAGGTTGAGAATTTCCACTCTAGAGGAAGCCCAAAGGCTCGATCTGATGCTGGCTTGGGTGACAGGTGAAGTGACTTCAAGTTGGTGGAGGTAAGAGGGATAGAAGTAGAGAGAGATGGATGCTGTGGAAAGAGCACAGTGTGGCCTATGAGTCAGAAGACTTGGGTTGGGGTCGTTGCTGCCACTGTTTTGTTATGTGACCCTGGTCAAATCCCTGTCTCTCTGAGCTCCCATGTCTCCACTGGTACAATGGAGGAGTCGGACTTAGTGGCCTATAAGGGTCCTCCCAAATTCCTCAACAATCTAGGAATTCACCAGGCAGAAGGGAGCCAGTGACTTTGTCACCACTACTCAGACAAAGCTTGGCTTCCAAGGGAATGTGAAAGATCACAGGGAATTGCCTGCCCAGAGCCCAGACTGGAAGGCATGGAGCACTCTTCATGTTCTCTTCAATTGTGAGTCCACTAGGCTCTTGAGAATTCTGGTAGCATTGGTGGCACTGACGTATTTCTTCTTCTTAACAGTAGTAGTAGTGATAAGGATCATGACTTGCAGCTTCCCCATCCCATAATGACAGCTCAAATGGGCCTCCAGCTGCATCCCAAAGAGCTGAAAGCACCCCCGCTGCTCTCTCATTCCCATCATATCCCCGTGCACAGATGAAGGCCCAACTTGCTGAGGTAGAAGTGTGCAAGGCAACTCATATTTCAACTCACTGTTTTTGAAGCTCAGGCCTGGCCAAGATTCTTGGCCCACACATTGAACTCTAAAGCTGGCTTGCTGCCCAGTTGGGAAGGGAGCAAATTGTCTTCTCTCACCTCCAATCCAACTCCTAACCTCCCTTCTCTGCACATTTTCCTTAGGGAGTACCCTCATGCTACCTGACAGTTTCATCATCTACTTCTTGCCTCTCCCTCACATCCTTACTTATTTCACCATCTCACACACAGCTAGAGTCAATGACCTATCCCAGAAGCTCCTTGGGGAAGAGATCTTGTTTTTGCCTTCTCCTTGATCCCCCACAGCCCTACATAGAACTAACTAAACAGATAGTGGGTGCCTTTTGAAGAGGTCAGATGGCTCATCAGATCTAAAGCTGTCAGGGCTAATCAATCATAGGTTGCAAGAGCCCAGTGCTGTAGGCAAATGTTCATAGATTTTGTGAGTCAGTATTTTGGAACATAGGTTCAAGGCTGTGGCTTGCCACTGCAGGCTCTCCTTCTCCCTCTCCCACACAGTATATTCCTGTCCATGCCACAGGGCAACTCCTGGCTGCTCCCTGCATGACTCCCATGCCCTGATGTCTCCTCCCTAGGTCCCTTCTCCTCCTGCCTCTGGCCATGCCCTCTCCACCAGCAGTAATATGTAGGAGGATCCACATCTCATCTTCTCCAACATCCTGCATCTCACTTGGGCCCTCTCTGCCTGGAATGTCTAGACAGACACTTATCAAGGCCAGTCCTGTCCTACTCCCTCCTCTTCCTCATCAGTGAGGCCCTCATTACACATCTTATCCAGAAGAGTTCATAAATGCCCAAGGAACTTCTAACCCCCCTGTTTCATGACCCTTAGCATTTTTCACTCTGCTTTATAGTCCATCCTCTAATAGCCTTAAGGCAGCTCACTTCACCTTAGACAAGTCATTTAACCCCTTAAGTCTTGGTTACTGAGCTTTGAAACAGAAATGACAATCCCTGCTCTAGCCTCCTCCCAGATCAAATGAGACGAAATACGTGAAAGCACAAAATAGATAACATAATGATCGCTGATATTTACTGAGTGAATATATGTGCCAGTCACTGTTTTAAATACTTCACATGTATCAATTCACTTAAACCACCAAGCAACTTCATGCAATATACACAATTACTACCTTGATTTTGAGGAAACTGTGACACACAGGAAAATTACGTACTTTGCATAAGGATGCACAACTAGAAAATTATAGAATTGTAGACTTGGGTTTGAACCTTGACAGTCTGGCTGGTTATTTGTATGACCGAGTCATGCACCTCCAATGTAAACAATAAGACATTTGTATTGTATGTCTGTATGAGAATACTTCAAAAATTTCATAGAAAATACATTATCTTTTAAATTTTGAAAATTTATTTTAAAAATAAAAAAGATTTATTTTATTTATTTTAAATGCAGAGTTAGAGAGAGAGAGAGAGAGATACAGAGAGAGAGAGATACAGAGAGAGAGAGAGATACAGAGAGAGAGATCTTCCATCTGCTGGTTCACTCCCCAAGTAGCTGCAATGGCCAGGACTGGGTCAGGCCAAAGCCAGGAGCCAGGAGCTTCTTCCAGGTCTCCTACAAAGGTGCAGGGACTCAAGCACTTGTGCCATCCTCCACTGCTTTCCCAGGTGCATTAGCAGGGAGCTGGATCAGACGTGGAGCAACCAGGACTTGAGCCAGCACCCATGGGATGCCAGCACTGCAGGCACCAGCTCCACCTGCTGTGCCACAACACTGGCCCTACCAAGCTTCCTCTTTCCACCCTTTGTGTGTGTGTGTGTGTGTCTGTATAGTGTACATCCTTATGTAAAATTGTGAAGCAACATACAAGAAAATCAATACAAATTTGCAATTCTGAGGACAGACCAATGTGATCTAGAACTGTTGAATAAAATGAAAGGGAAGATGTAGAGATTCATGTTGAGCCGTGAAAGAGAGGCTAGAGCAATGATGGCTTAGTGTAACTAAAAGCAAAGGGGCAGGGCAGGCAATGTGGCACAGCAGGTTAAAGCCCCAGCCTGCAGTGCCAGCATCCCATATGGGTGCCGGTTCGAGTCCTAGCTACTGCACTTCTGATCCAGCTCTCTGCTATGGCCTGATAAAGCAGTAGAAGATGGCCCAACAACTCCTTGGGCCCCTGCACCTATGTGGGAAATCCGGAAGAAGCTTCGGGTTCCTGGCTTCAGATCGGTTCAGCTCTGGCCATTGTGGTCATTTGGGGAGTGAACCAGCAGAATGGAAGACCTCTCTCTCTCTCTCTCTGTCTCTCTCTCTCTCTACCTCTCTCTGTGACTCTGTCCTTCAAATAAATGAAACAAATCTTTTTTTAAAAAAAAGCAAAGGGGCAGAAATATATCAGGGGTACAGGAAGGAAAACAGTGAGATTCCCAACTTTGCAGGAGTGGGGTTATCATCACAGACAGAGAGAAGATAGATGAGCAGTAAAAGCCATGGTCTGGAAAGAGTAAATATGATTTGCTGAAGCAAGAGCTATATGGAGTTTAAACATGACTCTCTCTGAGCCAATGAAACCAGATTTAAACAGGCATGAAGATAGTAATAGATGGGATGAGTAAGTGGATTAAAAAAAAGTGAGTCAGGTGAAAGGTAAATGTAACAGATACATGACAGTTTCTATACTAGGATTAAAAAGCAACCACACTGCAGTAGGATAAGGAAGCAAGATCTTTGCACAGACATGTGCAAGAGATATCAAAGGATTTTAGGAAACTGTAAGTTCAATAGTTATCAAGTTGTGATGTGCTGCTTTACTGAAAACCTTGAACTGGGTTGTTCAAAATGTCCTGGTTAGAACAAAGGAGAAAATATGTGTTTTCTTCTGCTCTGGGCAGAATCCACCTGGAAGATTGCTGAGGTTTTGAGGCCCCACACTTTAGAACCAACTTAAGTGCGTCCAGAAGAAAGCAGACTGTAGACTGAGGACACTTGAAACCATGTCATGTGAGCATTAGTGAAGGAAGACCGTGTGCATTTGTACATCTGTGTATGTTTATATTCTACAAGCAGCAATAAATGTGGATATGTATATTTGTGTAAAATGTACACAAATGTAACTTACTTACATTTAAGACTACAAAAGTATATGTGATATTTATATGTACCTTAAACAAATTTCACAAAGTAGTAACCATCCCTATTATGTGTGACAAACTCTGCCATTTTCTAATGCATTTATTTTTTTGCATTTTATTTTTTCAAATGCAGAGACTGTGACCCTCTAAATTAATTTTATGACCCACTAGTAGAGTATGATACACATTTTGAAAACATGTGCTAGGTAACCTTTGGTCCTCACGTGCTCTAGGCCTCCATGCTTCTGTGTTGCTCCGCTCACTCTCTATTTCAAAATGGCACCTGAGCTGTGGGCATATCCCTGCTTCTGTTTTCTAGAACAGGAACTGACAAGACTGTCCCCCAGCAGTACGAGGAGGAAAGTCTGGCATGCTCTTGGCTTTTCCCAAATCCACCCTCCTAGGAGTAGTGGTGGCGATGCTGCGGGGAAAGTGCACACTGGCAGTAGGTGGGAACTGGGCAGCCCTCCTTCAATGCATGTCCAGGCTGGAGGGCACCTGGGGGGCTTGCCAGCTCTATTCTGGTCATTTCACCATGTTCCAAGGGGGTCAAAGGCCAATCTGCCGCGAGTCATTTAGCTCAAATTGTGCTCTGACAGTGGATAGGGACATTGAACTTTTCCCTTCTTGAAACAGAGGGCCTCCTTTGGCCCTTTTCCCAACTACAGAATCCTCCCAACCCCTTACTAATGGTAACACACCCCTTCTCTTGCTGACAGCATGCCACATTTGAATCCAGGCTCATTCCCTCCTATTTATAACACCAGAAAGGTTCAAGTATGCCAAAGGCATTTGAGCAGTGCAGCACATTTACTGTCACATTCTCCTATGAGACATTTGTCCCATGACAGGTAGAGGAGATTCCTGGGGGATAACATTTCAATGCAAATAGGCACAGCACGATTAGAAACTCTCCCTCATGCCCTTCCTCAAACTTCCTTTATGATCCATTCATTAGCTACTGGGTCTTGAGAATCCGAAGGGTTCTCCCTGCCTCACAGCTCATTCCCCATCACTAACCATCAGTGTTGCATGTCACTTTATGGCCAAGCTTATCAGATTCTAGCCACTTTATAGTCACTTGTCCTTGCCTGGAATCAAACATTAAAAATAACCACAGTGGAGTCCTTGGAAAAGTGCATTGCAATCTAAATAACCTCCTAGAGTCACAGAAAGAATATAAGAAGTGGAACACACCTCAAAGATTATCTAGTCTAAATCCTGGAGTCTAACTGTATGTGTGAGGGAGGAAGGAGATATACATGACCAGCTTTTCATATTATTGGTTACATATTTTACGCTACATACATTCTTTTTTTTATGTGACAGGTAGAGTTATAGACAGATAGAGAGAGAGAGATTCTCTCCATTGGCTCACCCCCCAAATGGCCGCTACGGCTGGCACTGCGCTGATCCAAAGCCAGGAGCCAGGTGCTTCTTCCTGGTCTCCCATGCGGGTGCAGGAGACCACTTGGGCCATCCTCCACTGCCCTCCCGGGTCACAGCAGAGAGCTGGACTGGAAGAGGAGCAACTGGGACTAGAACCCAGAGCCTATATGGGATGCCAGCGCCACAGGCGGAGGATTAACCAAGTGAGCCACGGCGCCAGCCCCTACATACATTCTTTTTCTGATAAATAAATATGCTAGGCCTTTCCTCAAACAGAGGCCTCTATCTCCCCTCTGAAACTCACCACACACGCGCATTCACTGCCCAACCCAGCTCCAGCCTGACTTTCGACACTGAAAGAACACACACAAATCAAACCATCTTTCTACTGGTTATATATTTGGAATCACGGAATCATAGAATCATAGATTTCCAGGATTGGAAGGCCTCTTAAAGGTCATCATTAATTAAAAAAAAAAAAAGTCTTTAAAGCTCATGTTTTTCCTTCAGAGCTCCATGGAAAATCCAATCCAGAGGAAGAAGGGAAAGGCCAATTAAGAGAGAGTCTACCTTTTCTAACTTTTCTGCCTGGTTCCCTTTAATTCCAGACGGGTTGGCCCATATATTTTTATGGCTAAGTAAGACTTTCAAAATCAAGACCTATGTGCAATAAAGGACAAGGATTTTATTCTGCCATGATCAAGACTCCTAGATCTCCAAGACCTAGTTACTCCAATCACTTCCAGAACCCAAAGGAAACTGTTAACTCAAACAACAAAGTCAGGGGAGAGAAGGCAAGGAGTGGGGGGACTGTGAATGGTGTCCATTTAAGTCATAGGAGTGAGAACCAATCAGCAAACCCGCTGGCATGGTGGGAGACAGTAGCTTCTCTGAAACTGGCTGAAACCTAGAGTTTTGTTCATTTCTCCCATCTGCATGAGCTGAGTAGATGGAGGTTTCTTTCACTTCTTGGGGGCAAGTAGGAAAAGTAGAATAGTATTTGGTACAGGAGTACAGCTCACAGGGTCATGAACTGCCAGAGATGGAAGACTGCTAGGGGGTCACTGAGTCTAGCAAGACATTCTACAAAGGGAGAGACTTAGACCCAGAAAGAGGAAGGGGTATGCTCAAGGTTACAAGATGAATTAGTGCTGACCCCAGGTCTCCTGACTCAGCTAGCACTATTTCTTTTGGCTTTTAAGTCTGTTTAGTTTTCATTTGTTCAGTTATTATTCATTCAACAAATATTTATTGAGTATCTATTATGTGCCAACCAGGCCTCATGCTAGGCCCTGGGGTTTATAATGGGGCTGGGAAGGGGGAGTCCATAATTTCTCAATAGGAAAGGCTTAGGGAAAACAATTTGGTTGGAAGGAGGTGATTAGAGGACTTGTCTTGATGCTTTCTGGCACAGCAAGCTCATGACTTTTGCTTAGATTATCTATTTATTAGTCATGGCTTTGGGAGATGCCACAGTTCCCCAAGTTAGCCCTTGTTGCTGTCACTAATGGTAGAGGAAGGGTGGACCCTCTGGGTAGTCTGTAGTGCTCTATTTCAAGACAAAGACCCTCCCATTATCCCTAGGGGACCGGAAGGGTGGGAGAAAGGAGGTGGGGGTCTGTCAGGAGGAAAAAGGTTAGGCAGAGGAGAAATCTCCAGAGCGAAACAGCTGCCAAACTAAAGAGTTCCCCACAACAAGATGAATCAAGGCCTTTCCAGTCAGAGAAACCACAGGCTGCTGGCGCTGAGCCGGTGCCAGCAGGTGGCCTAGTTAGAGGGGTGTGTGGCTAAGGGAGTTGATGTGCAGAAAGCCCCACAGACGTTGCAGAGTGGGGCAAGAGAGAACGGGGAGGGGATCCTGAAAAGCAAATCATCAGGTGCTCGCAGCTGGTGGGGAAGGCAGTCTTCTGTTGTACCAGGCTGCCGTCAGGAAGCTGAAGTAGCCCCACAGTGCCATGGAGCCAGGCTGTGCTGAGACATTACCCACAAAAGCCAGCACAATAAGCCATGAGCGTATGATGCAAATTGCTCTGGAAGTCATATCTTGAGGCTTTAGGGGACAATAACAAATCTTCTCCAAGAGTAGACTAAAGATATGAGATATTTAGGGCCCCAGGAGGTCAGGGAATGAGCATCACCCACTAGGTGCTTACCCCTAAACTCACAGCTTGAGTAACTAAACTAGCACCCCTTGTGCAGGTGCAGCAGTTGAGGCTTAGAGGGGGGGCGAGGACCTCATCCATAGTCTCACAGCAAGAGAACACGACAGTGGTGGGGCTAGAATCAGGCCTACTTACACTCAGTGCATTTTCCATACTCCTCTACTCAGCTTGGCACTGGGCCCATTGCAATGTACACAAATGCTAATCACCAAGCAGTCAGCCCAGCCGCACCTCCCACTGGCCCTCTTTCTCTTCTACTTCCCACCCTGGCCCCGAAGAATAGTAAGCCGAGGCTCTGTACAGCCCTGCAGACTCAGGCAGGGTGAAACACAGTGCTGCACGAGTGATAAGCACAGCTCAAGATGTGGACATGAAGGAACAACTCCCAGGGGTTGTCTCAATGCCGGGTAATTGACGTTTGCGGCATTTTTCAAACATGTCATTATCCTTGCACTTAAGGCTGCCGCTGGCGATAGCATGATGGGAACGAGGCCAGAATTCTCCGAGATAAACAAACAGACACTCAGCCCCAGCCCAAGCTTCAGGTAACCTGCTGCCATTAGACATTCCGGCTCCCTCCGCACAAGAGCTGGGCTCCCAGCTCCCATACACCTCTGGACAAAGCTCTGCCAGCACACATACACTGGAAACTTGAAAGCAGGGGCAACTACTGGTTCCTCCCTTACCCTCTATCCCTGGAAAAACAGAGACCCAGGATCTAAGAATGGGCACCTGCCCAGCAAGTTGGGAGCCTGGCTTCAAGGATCAAGCTCAAGCATTTGGAGTCCTCAGAGATGGATCTGACACAGTCCCACCAACTTAAAGTCCTCCCGATTCTGGAAAATGAAAAGACAAGTAATGATCAGGTAGGATGAGGGAATGTAATACGGGTGTACTGTGTCAAGAGGGGATGGTGAGAACCAAAGCAGGCGCTCTGCCTTCACTGTGCTGTCTGGCCACTTTGCTGCAGTTTCAGCAAAAGAAATCAAAGGGGGCGGGCATTTTGGGGCAGTGAGTTAAGCCTCCACTTGTGACATGGGGATCCAATACCAGAGTGTTGGTTTGAGTCCTGGCTATTCCACTTCAGATCCAGCTTCCTGCTACTGCACATGGGAAGGCAGCTGAAGACGGCCCAAGTGCTTGGGCCCCTGCCATCCACATGACAGAACCAGATGGAGTTCCTGATTCCTGGCTTTGGCCTGGTTTATCCCCTGCTGTTGTAGGCATTTGGGGAGTGAGCCAATGGATGGAAGATCAATCTCTCTCTCTCTCTTTTTCTCTTTTACCCCCTCTCCCTCTCTCTGCCTTTCAAATAAATAATTGAATCTTAAAAAAAGGCAATCAAGGAATTCAACCAATCAGTTCCCAAACCTATGCTATTAACAGAATTACTTGACGAATTACTTAAAATATGGACTTGGGAGCCCCACCTCAGTGATCCAGTAGGTTTATCATGAGTCCTACAAAAGTTTTTTTTTTTTTTTAATACTCTCCCTAGCTGATTTTGATGGTTAGCCAGGGTTGGGAACTGATGAACTGAATGATCACTTAGGACTTTATAGCACTGTCCTTCTATGAATCTAAGGCAAATTTGAATCAAGTGCTTTATCTTGGTTCTCAGTGTCACCATCTCAAAAGCTTTTGATCATGTAACTACCTTCAGATGACTCAGGTCTGGGCCATTTCACACAGGGAATTAGTGGGCCTCTCTGAAAACTCACAAAGATTAAAACTGACCTTGAGTTCAGACCCAAAGGACATACCTAAGGTCTCCTGAATATTGGACAATCTTTTATTTGAAGAAGTAAGTTGATAACTTGATAACCTTAATTAGGAAGAGAAAGGCAAAAGCCTATTGAGGGGTGGCAAAGGGAGAGGTATTCAGTTACAAGTTGGGGCAGGATTGGGTGGGGAGGAATGCATTCTCTGTTGTGAACAGTTAGGTAACTCTGTCATTCTGTCATCCTCATCTTCACCCAGGCCTTAGGCCAAAATCTGAACTTCCGACAACAAGAAAATAGTCAGCGACCTTCATCACTCTGGCATGCCTGGAGGCAGGAGGCTGAACTCAAAGGCTTAGGGAGAACTGTATCTGTCACAGTGCCTTAGAATTCTAAATTGAGAAGTCCTTTCTTCCAACTTAACTTTCTTCCACTGTAAGTTTCCCTCCCCAGTACTCTGGTCTTTGTATAAGGCCAGCTTAAGTTATCAATCCCTGAATAACCGTGTGGCAGAATCCACTTGAACTCAGGATGCTATCTTTTTGTCCCATGCAAAGGTGTCATTGGCCTGGAAAGAGAAGAATCTGTCCTTCTTGCCAGTTTTTATTTTTTTCATGAAGAGGAATAATGGAGAGAATTGTCTGAGGTTGGATATGGAAACTGGGGATGGGGGTCCAGAGAAGGATAGGACAGATGTGCAGGAAATTCATCCTGTCCAAGTGCACCTGGTAATTCCACATTCAGCCAGAGGATGGTGAGAGTATGGTGCAACTCTAGAATTCAAAGATCTGATAGGTCCCAGAAGATGGGGGGCAGGGGGATCGGGGCTCCCATAACTAAGATCAGAGTCTTTCCATGGAGCAAGGAAATGGGAAAGTCATTTGCCAGGTGTCCAGGAGTAAAGTGAAGCTTATGGGCTTCCTGTGGGATTTTTTAGGCAGAGGGGCATGGTCAACAGTCAAAGGAAAAGCCAAAAACTCTGACCTTGGTTGCTACGAACAACGATTTCTAAAACAAATCCAAACACATTGCACCTTTAAAGCAACCTTGCAAATAAGGCCTCAGAAGTCAGCAGTGAATCCTGGCTTTGACTAAGCTGCCTAGAGAGACAGGAACCACTTGGGCCTTCTCACCCACAATGCATTAACCTTTCCCCATGTTCTTTGGATCTCATTTCACTTCAATACACATTGATCAAGCACTTACCATGGACAAGGGTACCTTTAAAAAATTCCTGGAAAATGTAATTAAAAGATAAGTTTGTTTAGGCACAAAAATTTTTTAAATCCATGCATAGCTTCTTTTGTAACATGAATTTTCCATGAACTCTTTTTTTTTTTTTAATTTTGAAAGTCAGAGTTACAGAGAGAAAGAGAGGGAAAGACAGAGAGATCCTTCATCTACTGGTTCAGTCCCTAGATGGCCACAATGGCCAGTGCTGGGCCAAGGAGCCAGCAGTTTCATCCAGGTCTTTCACATGGGTGGCAGGGGCTCAAGTATTTGGGCCATCCTCCATTACTCTGCCAAGACACATTAGCAGGGAACTGGATCAGAAGTGGAGCAACAGAGAGTTGAACTGGCACCCACGTGGGATGTGATGCCCACATTGCAGGCGGTGGCTTAACCTGCTACATCACAATGATGGTCCCCCATGAGCTCTTTGAAGATTTCAAAAATTTTTGCACCAAAATAAACTTATCTTTTAATTATATTTTCCAGGAACTTATTTATTTATTTACTTATTTGAAGGCAAAATTATGGAATGAGAGGAGAGACAAAGAGAGAGATCTTCCACCCACTGGTTCACTCCCCAAAATGGCTACAACAGCCAGGACTGGATCAGGCTGAAGCCAGGAGCTAGGAACTCCATTCAGACTTTGCAAAATGTGGGTGGCAGGGGTCTGAGCACTTAGGCCATTACCTGCTGCTTTCCCTGGGCACATTAGCAGACAGCTGGATTGGAAGCTGGGACTTGAATCAGTGCTGAGATGGGATGCTGACACTATAGGTAGTGGCCAAACCTGCTGCACCACAATGTCAGCCCTCTTCCAGGAACTTTTTGGAGTACCCTAGTGTAGTGCATTGCATTAGGCGCTGGAATCACTACATCTCTCCTTATAAAACATTATACTTGTTAGCTCTTATTGTTACCTGTCACGGTCTATCTTGGTTTGAGTATATGTACATGTGTGTGTTCATACAGACAAGGGAGTTGACTGTCTCCCCTTAACCATCTTCTATCATAGCACCTCGCAAATTGTGCTATATTTAGTGAAATGAAATGAGTCTTCTTGCAGAAATCCAAGCCAAATAGAGGAGTCAGAAAGGTAGTGCACAGTCGGTATCATGTTGGTCCACTGCCTAATTTTTATTAGGCTTGCTGCCTGGTTTTATTTGATTCCTGGAGACTGATGGTTATCTTAATAGCAAATCCAGATTCCTCACCTCTCATGTACTTTCAAATACACTTCCTACCCACCTCAACACACACACACAAACACATACACACACACACACACAAACCCTAAGTAGAACTTGCTGCTTGTTATCTATATGCCCTTTACTTCACTTCTCTGAGTTTATTTCCTCAACTGCATTAATGAGTTGGTAATAACATCTGGAGCCAAGCCACATCTTCTTAGACAGATCTCTCCTACTGGTTTGCATTGACCCAAGGTTGTCACCGCTCCTGTGGGTGAGATGAGAGAAAAGCCCAGCTAAGTTTGCCTCTGGGAGAGGCAAGAGGACCCTGTGTAAAGGGACCCTGTGAAAAGGACCCTGTGACTCTGCCACATACACAGAGGATGCAGAAACAACATGACACCAGGAGTACGTGAATTTCAAAGCAAACGGGGGGGGGGGGGGGGAACAAGACATTAGCCAGGCTGAGTAAATTTGAATTATTGTGTCTGTGGAAGGGCAGTCTGGGACAGGGAATATTAACAATTGCAACTCCTCCTCACGTGCGAACAGCACTTTAGGATTCACTAAGTATTTCCAGTTCATCCTCTCATTTGATTGTCAAAACAGGCAGCAGAAATGTAGATGTTGTTGCCCAGGTCTTTTTCCTTTTTCATCTTTTTTTTTTTTTTTTTGACAGGCAGAGTGGACAGTGAGAGAGAGAGAGACAGAGAGAAAGGTCTTCCTTTGCCGTTGGTTCACCCTCCAATGGCTGCCGTGGCCGGTGCGCTGCGGCCGGCGCACCGCGCTGATCCGAAGGCAGGAGCCAGGTGCTTATCCTGGTCTCCCATGGGGTGCAGGGCCCAAGCGCTTGGGCCATCCTCCACTGCACTCCCTGGCCACAGCAGAGAGCTGGCCTGGAAGAGGGGCAACCGGGACAGAATCCAGCACCCCAACCGGGACTAGAACCCGGTGTGCCGGCGCTGCAAGGTGGAGGATTAGCCTAGTGAGCCACGGCGCTGGCCTCCTTTTTCATCTTTAACAATGCTGTGCATTTTAACATTTTAAGATGCAATGCTATTTTTTAAAAATAGATTGGTTTTTACAAACGAGGGAAGTGAGGTTTAGGGTGGCAAAGCACCTTGCCTGAAGTCACACAGGGAGATAGTGGTGAAATCTGCAGACAATAGTAGAACTCATGCTTTCTTTTGATTTCTTGTGGCCAGCGCTCCTTCACCTGTACCAAATAACAAGGGTGGAGGAAGCAGGGGTAGGATATAGTGTCAGGACAAAGACTGAAGAGGGAGAGAGTGTGGCTGGAGGGTAGGAGGAGACAGAGCATGGGGTCGAGGGAAGGCGATGGGGTAGTGGGTTTGGAATCTGAACTGTAGCCCCTCCTTTCATAGCAATTTTCCAAGTGCTACTCAGGGGTCTCCCAGGACAATTTGTTTCCTCACATGTTGCCTCCACAGAAAACTTGTGGAGATCCTGGCCAATGGGAACATCTGAATAGTGGTCTGCTGAGGCCAGATCAATGCCATCACCTCCCCAGCCCAGCCTCCCACCACACACACACATCAGCGACCAGACCCTGACCAGTATCACTCTGAGTCAAACTGCCTTCCTCGGCTGCTCAAAATCCAGAAGGAAAATCCATCCACTGCTCCCAAGGGGAAAAATGCTTCATGGAGTGGGCAGGGAAAGAAACATGCATCCCGGGCACAGACAATTCAAAATCAAGGTTAGGCTCTGTCTGCAACTCCTCCTGCCTGTACTATGCACCCAGAGAAGACTACACACAGACATGAGCACAATCCCACAAGGCACAGAGGTAGGTTTCCCCAGGGACCCTCTGGCAGGATTTTTTCATTCTCCAATTCAAGGAGATGTTTCCTGTTTTTCACAGAGAGAAAGAGTAACAGGGCCCAGGCCTAGAGCCCAGAATAACTGCTGGATGTTGGGACAGAAAGCATCTCAGCTGGCATGTGGGCCCAGGAGTAGGGGAGCTGAGCCACAGCCCCAGCCCAGCTGAGACTGAGCTGCCTGGGGCCAGTTGCCCACTCTTCCTCTGCCCCACACATGGAAAGATCCTAGTGGCGAGGGAGAATGACCACAGCTGCTTGAGTTCATAGGGAAGGATTACCGTTGAGTTGCCAACCTCAAGAATGTCAAAACTGGAAGGGGCCTTAGGAAGCATCTAGATGTGGAATCTGATATCCACAGAGGAACAGGGAAGAGACAATCCCAGGCTTGGAATTAACAGACCTGTATTTGAATCCTGGCTCTACTGTGAATGCTAGCACTTGACCTTGGATAAGTTACCTAACATTCTGTTCCTCAATAGTCCTATGTGTAAATTAAAGAAAAAAAATTAATAAAGGCGGGGAAGGTTGGGGAGGAGACTAACCCTCATGGAGCTATTTTGAGGATTAATTGAGATAATCCATGGAAAAATTTTAGCATAGTGCTTGGCATGCTGTAGGCTCTCAATAATTTCTTTTAGTCAAGCAGAGTTGTGGTTGAATTCTCATTCCCCCATCTCCAGTTGTTTTACTTCGAGCAAGCCACTTTGTCTCTTGGAGTGTCTTCCTCCTTCACCGGGCTATGGTGAGGATTCAGTAAAATGATTAATGCATGTGAAAGTCCAGATGACTAGGGGCACAGGGTAAATGTTGAGTTAATTTTGCTGAGCCTGAATGGGAATGTTACTAGGCTATGAGACCTGGATTGCTTTTTGACAACTGTGTTACAGCACCTCACACTCCTGCCTCATCCATCATGTGACTGGTCAAACAATTAGCCTAACCAGGGGTTCAAGCAAGCTGAGTTTAATCACATGAGGACTGAACCATGGTTTGGGGTTTTGGCTTCATTGGCCCTGGGCTATCCTCACTTGCTACACCAATAATTCCTCAGCCACAGATAAAACAGGCCAAAGCTAATAAGGTAGCCACCACCAATCCTTCTCTTGGGACTAAGAATTTCCATTCCAATAGCCAACCCTAACACTCCTGTGGCCTCTCTAGCCATTTGCCTTGCCCCTAGAGCCCAGTGTGGTGAGGGCAGGAGTGGGAAAATCAGGGACTGGGGAAAGAGGCTTTCCTATCTGTTGTTGCCCAGTCTGAGGACACTTTCAGCTTATGTCTGATCTGCATCCTGTGAGGGCCTTTGTTGGACCTCTAATTGTGATTGAGATATATCTCCAAGGCAAACCACACCTGTAGGTGGTGGGGTGCAAGGGAAGAAGTTGTACAACATTCAAAGCCCTGGAAAGTTTCATTTGATTGACAGGGTACTGCAGGAAGACAGGCCTGTGGGAAGCAGCCACCTGTCAAATCATGCTCTTGCACTTAAGTCTAGGCCTTAACAGGCACCTCAACCTTACTCTTTTTTTTTTAATTATTTTATTTATTTGAAAGGCAGAGTTACAGAGAGAGGGGGAGATACAGAGAGAGAGAGAGAGAGAGAGAGAGAGAGAGATCTTCCATCAGCTGGTTCACTCTCCAAATAGCTGCAACAGCCAGGGCTGGATCAGGCCTAAGTCAGGAGATAGGAGCCAGGAGCTTCTTCCAGGGCTTCCAGGTGGGTGCAGGGGCTCAAGCACTCGGGCCATTCTCCGTTGCTTTCTCAGGCACATTAGTGAGGAGCTGGATCAGAAGTGGAGCAGCCAGGACTTGCACCAGCACCCACATGGATACTGGCATTGCAGGCAGCAGCTTTACCTGCTATGCCACAGTGCCGGCCCCATTGAGCCTACTCTTCCCACCCTTCCAGTGCTTGCAGAAACCATAAAGAAATAGCTGAGTTTTTCCTCCAGTGCCTGGATCCTGACTCTTAATAGGATTATTGCAACTGTTGCTAGTCTATCTTCAACCAGTGCCAAGCAAATAGTAAGAGGGTCTGGATCTCATTTCACAGGCCTTAGTTGCCTCCAGTGTGAAATGAGGCCGTTGTCTACGTGATTGGTCTCTCAAAGTGAAGGAGTTCACCACTCAGTGAACCGCAGGTCAAGCCAGGCTCTACCTTACACATGCTCACGTGCACACACACATACATACACACCCTCGTTTGCCTTCACCACATCCACAAAAAAGCCCATAGTTACAGACAGTTGCATATACTCACATTCCCACTCACACTCAAACATACTTCACAACTTTGACACACATACACACACAATGCACAATGCACACACACACAATCTCTTCTCTTCTGAAGCTGACCAGCCAATAAAGACGTTTGGGAAGGTGCTCCACCATATATTTAGGGACAGTGACACAGAAAGGAAAGGAATTCATATTAGAAGTAAACAATCCCTAGTCCAAGGCTGAAGTGGCTCAATCTCCTTGCCCTGCTCTCCCCTGCCCAACCCCAACACACACACACACACACACACACACACACACATATACACATACACACATTTTTCAAAGCATCTTTCCTGGTAAGTTGGAGCATTATGTCCTAAACCCAGAATGAAGACACATCTTGGTTGCTTAAGATAATCCTAGCTGTCCCTAATAAATATCAATAGGGTCTTCTTTTGCCCTCAGATGCATCCCAGCTTGGACAATAAATGGTGGGATAACTCTACCTAAACCCCTCCTCAGCCTGGGTGATGTCTGGTCCACCTGGCAAAGGGCACATCACGTGAGGGCCCAGCCATGCTCTCTTCTTAGGAACTTGCTCTCTAATCAAACTTGCCTCTTCAGCTCTGTCACTAGGGATTCTTGTTAGTGTTTCAATCTTACAAATAAGCAAAACAATGTACTGTCCCACATTCCAGACATTAACTGAAGCCTGGGACCCTCTGCCATTTGGTTTGAGAAGTTTTCCAGCCACCCAGATTCTACCTGGCCTCAAAATGGGCATGAACCCTCTTCCCTTTGATCTTCTCCCCACCTCACCTCCCCACACCCCGCTGTTTAATTCTCCAGCTATGCCCCTCCTGCTTAGAATCCTCAATACTCTCCCTGCCCCCTCCCCTTATTTTGGTCTTCCTCCCTCCCAAAACATTAGGCTCTGATGACTCCAGGCTCTCTCTGAAACACACTCCATGATACTACTCTCCTACAACCCTAGGCTCAGAGATCCTTGGAATAAAAAGGAGTGGCAAAGGGAGGGGAGGGGAGGAGACTGAGAAAGAGAGAAGTTCAACTGCATTTAGGTTCTGCTTCTAATTTTCATTAGGCCTGTTGCCTAATTTCTTTTAGCTTCAAGGTACGTGGGCCAGTGACTATTTTCGTGGTGGGATTAACTGTGTTTTGAAAAATATCTGAAAATGCTGTCAGCCCTTTGCAAACATGACTATAAATATATTGTCCAGGATAGAACTGTAGTGCTATTCACAGAGCAACTGGACAGGGATCCATGTTCTCCAGGCATGTGGATACTACATACTGCAGTTTGAATCTTGGCAGCAGCTGTGCTAATCTGCAACCAAGATGGAGACAAGAAAGAGGTCCCAGCAAGGGCAAAAGGGGCATCAATACTATCAAGTCAGGGGCTTGATAGTGTAGGGAGAAGCTGAAGGGTATGGTATGCTCAGCTGTAGGGCCATGAATATACATGCAGAGCTACATGTGCATCCACCTATGTAAGGTATGGAGGTGAGAAGAGAAAGTCTAACCATGGGGAGAAGTTCATATGTATATGCCTATGGGTTTGTGCTTTTAGTTGTCTATGTCATGAGCTCAGGATGAAAGCCAGATGTGTGTGTATAGTTTTGTACATATACATGTACAAATGCTTATACATGTGTGCATGAGTGATGTTTCAATCCAGCTATACATGCATGAGCACATATGCAAGCTTACAGATACACTTATGTATGAGGTATCTTCAAAAGTTCATGGAAATGTGTATTATGAAAAACTATGTATGGACTTTGAAGTATTTTGCAACACAATGACCTTCTTGTGGACCTTTTTTTCATGAACTTTCTGAAGTTGTATGTGGTGACCATGATGATAATTCATATGAAAGACTCAAAGCAAGTTGTAAAGGACTGCGACTTCCATCCCCTCGTTTGAATCTCATCACAAGGCTGTGAGGCAGGGATTTTGATCCTCTTACCAGTCAGTCCTTTTTTACAGATAGAGAAAGTGAGCTCAGACTTGGCTAAGATTAGAGACCAGGCAAAGCTAGGACTCCATATCAGAGCCTGTGTTTTTACTCTATACCATACAACACACGGAGAAGCAAAGCAAAGGGGAGTTGAACTTTGGGGTCTTTTTTATGACCTCTCATTCCAAGGCCATTTTTTCCATTAGTGTTGATACAAATCACGTTTTTAAAAAAGACAATAAAGGCCAGTGTTATTCTTTGTTCAGTCATGGCCTGAAAAGTAGCCTTAGGTTGTTGGTCCTGTCTGAGATACTAGCCAGATGCACACATGGGACAGACATAAGCCATAACCTCTTTGAGCAGGTGTTCATTGGTGATCCCCTGGAGTCATGGGGATAGTTTACAGGGTGAGGAGCTGGAACAATAGGTTTGCTTCCTCTCTATTCTCTCCTGTCACTGTCTGTCGATCTATCTCTCTCTTCCTAAAAGCCTCAGGCTCCCAACATCCGGTCTGACCGGTTCCACCTGAGCCTTCCATGTTTGGGACATTCTGTGAGGAGCACCGGTAGCACAGGCCTGGCTAGACCTGAATCTGAGTGGTGCCACCCACAGACAAGGCAGAAAATGATTCCATTTGGGTCCTGCTGACCTCTCTTACCCAGGCCACCAAGTCCCTCCAACTGTTTCGCCAGAGGATATAAGGAAAACTTGATTTGGGCCAATTTTTGCATAGGTAAATATAGGTCAAAGTAAACACACGCGCGCGCGCGCGCACACACACAGTTTAGCTCTTGGACCATACAACTGTCCTATTGTTAACCATTTGGATGGTCAGATTGGTCAAGCTGCAAAGAGTAATGGAGATACTAATTGTGACTCTGACATTTCCAAAATCAGGGATTTGAAGTCCTTGGAAGAGTCAGGAGCAGGGGAGAGGCTTGGTTTCCTGGTCATTTGCAGGCAGAAGATGCCCACCATTTCCTTTCTGTACCATGACTATGCTCAGTCATCTCAGTTGGTCACCAGGACTCTAACTTGCTAATGCTTAGAGCTTCCCCAAGGGAATTTTATCAGGGCCTTTAGGCATTTGTCCTCCCCCTGGCCTTAGCTCCAGAAATAAATCATCCTTCCAAGTAATAACATAGGAGGTCCCAACCAGCAAGGAGGTTATGGGGCTTGGTACAGAAAGTTCTTGGGAGATGGGATGCAGAGCACCTTGTTGTAGATAGAGCTTATTGAGTTCAAAACTGTTGTATGTGGATGTGTAGATCAGCCACAGTAATTGATTCTCTCCAAGACCTAAGGAGGAGCTTACAGACAGGCATTGCCTATGCAGGATTATCCAAGAGGTAGACTAAGCATGAGCTTAGGGCACCAATGAAGCAGGGCCACCTCATCATGAGAAAAGTACAAGCTTAATGAACTCTTTCAGAATTTGGCAGGCAGAAAAACAGTACCTGGGGCCTCTACAGGTCTCAGTCTGGTCCTTGGCATGGCCAGCATCATGGCAGCTTGGCTGGTACTTTAACACAGCATGCCTAGCCCCCAGAATTCCTGGCAGGGTAGTACTGAGCTCCCTTGTGCTCACCTCAGATCACATTTGCTCTCTGAAGCTCAACTATACAGACTCATGAGCTATAGTCTACCAGATAGATAAGAGGAATAGCAAACACACATGCATTATGTACCAGATGCCGGGCACTGTTCTAAGCTGTCTTAGATAGATATATGCGTATCAACTCATTTACCAGTCCTATGTGGTAAACACTCTTGTTTACCCTTCTTTTACAAATGAGGAAATAGAGGCACAGGTTAAATTCCTTGCTCAAGGAGTGTTGGAGCCAGGATTTTCCAGACAGTTTGGCTCCAGGGTGCTCACTCAGGCAAGCTTCATGAGAGGATGACTCTCGATCATATCTCACTCATAAGACAAAATCCTCTGTTTAAAAAATAAAACCCAGGTCTTAGAAAAGTGATTTTAAAGTGGAGATTATTCAGGAGACACTTCCAGGGGTGTTGACTCAGCATATCACGATCTGTGCCACCAAATTTCAGCTTCTCGCTGAGGATGGTTCACTTGTGTGTACACTTTCTCTTTGCTTCTCTAGATGGAACTCTCCAAGGAGCTAAGCTAGAAACCACAGAATAACTACCGTGGCCAAAACTCATCTTTGTTCAAACCTAGGAGGGTCTGTTTTCCATCTTCATCAGAGAAATTCTGTTCCTTTCACCACCACACCACTCCCAGAAATCCTCACCTCCTGGCCAGGAAGTTCCCAAGGTCTCCTTGTTTTACAAAAACCACTGGTTCTAAGGACCACTCAGCCTCTGAGAGGTCCAATGTTCTCATATGTAAGAGGGGAAATTTGAGTACAGAAAGGGGAATAGACTTGGCATAGTCACAAAGACAGCCAGAATCAGAGCCCAGGTCTGACGCTCAGATTTTTTTTATTTTTTTATTTTTTTTTATTTTTATTTATTTATTTATTTATTTATTTATTTTTTGACAGGCAGAGTGGACAGTGAGAGAGAGAGAGACAGAGGGAAAGGTCTTCCTTTGCCGTTGGTTCACCCTCCAATGGCTGCCACGGCCAGCGCGCTGCGGCGGGCGCACCGCGCTGATCCGATGGCAGGAGCCAGGAGCCAGGTGCTTTTCCTGGTCTCCCATGGGGTGCAGGGCCCAAGCACTTGGGCCATCCTCCACTGCACTCCCTGGCCACAGCAGAGAGCTGGCCTGGAAGAGGGGCAACCGGGACAGAATCCGGCGCCCCGACCGGGACTAGAACCCGGTGTGCTGGCGCCGCTAGGCGGAGGATTAGCCTAGTGAGCCGCGGCGCCGGCTTTTTTATTTTCAAAACTTTATTTATTTCCATTTTACCTGAAAGGCTGAAAGACAAAGGCAGAGAGAGAGGGATTGATTCTCCATCTGCTGGTTCACTCCCAAAATGCCCACAACTGTAAGGGTTGAACCAGGTTAAGGCCAGGATCCTAGAACTCAAATCCAGGTCTCCTACATGGGCAGCAGGGACCCAACTCCTTGAGCCATCACCTACTGCCTTCCAGGATGCACATTAGCAGAAAGATGGAATCCGATGCAGAGCTGGGACTCAAACCCAGACACTCCTACACAGGATATAGGCATCACAAGCAGCATCTTAACTGCTACAGCTATCAAGTTCTCTTTCTTGATGGAAGCCAGGAGGTATTAGCTATGCCTATATCATGCCTTTCTTTCTTCTTCTTTTTTTTTTAAGATTTATTTATTTACTTGAAAGTCAGAGTTACAGAGAGACGGGGTGGGAGGGAGCAGTATTCCGTCTGCTGGTTCACTCCATAGATGGCTGCAATGGTAGAGATGTGCTGATCGGAGTCAGGAGCCAGGAGCCAGGAGCTTCCTGCAGGTCCCCCACATGGTTTCAGGAGCCCAAGGTCTTGGGCCATCTTCTACTGCTTTTCCCAGTCCATAGCAGAGAGCTGGATAGGAAGTGGAGCAGCTGGGACTCAAACCGGCGCCCATATGAAATACAGGCACTGTAGGCAGCTGCTTTACATGCTACACCACAGTGCCGGCCCCATCTGTCTTTCTTTTTATTATTGTTATTATTACTCCCATTTATTTGAAAAACAGAGTTAAAGAGAGAAGTAGAGACAGAGAGAGTTAGAGAGGTCTTCATCTGCTGGTTCACTCCCCAAATGGCCGCAATGGCCAGAGCTGGACCAATCTGAAGCCAGGAGCCAGGAGCTTCTTCCGGGTCTCCCATGTGGGTGCAGGGGCCCAAACACTTGGCTATCCTCTGCTGCTTTCCTAGGCACATTAGCAGGGAGCTGGATTGGAAGTGGAGCAACCGGGACTTGAACTGGTGCCCATAAGGGATGCCAGCCAGGGTTTTAACCTGCTGCACCACTGCGCCACAGAGCCAGCCAGCCCTCCCATAGTTTTTCTTTAATTATTATTACATCCTGCCTTTCAAGAGTTCCATTTCTATGCCGCTGAATTTCGTGACTCCCAGTTATTGTTTCACTATACTGTACCACTTCTCACCTGTGCACGTAAATATCAGGTTGCTACCAAGTTTAGAAAAAAAAAAAAATTCTGTTCCAGCTTTCAGAGGTCTTCTATGTTTCTGTCCCCATGGAATGTGGAATTGAGAGACCTTGGTTCTAGTCCCAGCTGAGCTGAATATTAAATGTGTGAACGGGCCATCAGAGAAGGAGGTACCTTTCTCTGAAGGGAGGAGAGAACTTCCACTTTGACTATGACCTTGTCTAAATAAGTTCGGAGTTGGTGAACTCAAGAGGCTTCCATAGCCTTGGCAGCTCATGACAAGAGCCTCGGGTGATTACTGACATCATAAGACTGTCAATTGTTAAATCAACCACAGGAGTCACTGTGCACCTACTCCCCATGTAGGATCTCTGTCCTTAATGTGTTGTACTATGTGAATTAATGATATAACTAGTCTTCAAACAGTACTCTATACTTTGTGTGTCTGTGTGGGTGCAGACTGTTGAAATCTTTACTTAGTATATACTAAATTGATCTTCTGTATATAAAGATAATTGAAAGTGAATCTTGATGAAGAATGGGATGGGAGAGGGAGTGGGAGATGGGATGGTTGCGGGTGGGAAGGTGGTGAGGGGGAGAAAAAGCCGCTATAATCCAAAAGTTGTACTTTGGAAATCTATATTTATTAAATAAAAATTTAAAAAATTTTAAAAAATATTAAATGTGTGATGTTAGGGCTGTGTGCCATTAGTCTGCTGTCCACTTTGTGCAGCTGTAAAACGGGACTGTGAATCTACACAGTCCTTCCCTGCAGTGATCTTTTCCCTAACAAATACAAATATGTTGGCTTTTCTTTTCCCAAACCCCTCTAACATAGCACTTGAGGTGACCAATGATCATGGCACATGATGAGATTCACCTGAGTATCTTATGTCATAAGAATCTCTATTGCAGGGGTCAATATAAACTAAGATGTCAACTACAATGTGCCACACACAGAGGTAGTGGATTCGCCAGCTATTCTGATCTGATCATTACACATTACAAGGGTACTCCAAAAAGTTCATGGAAGTGGAATTAAAAGATTAATTAATTCTGGTGCCAGAATTTTTGAAAACTGTGGTTTTTCCCAACACACAGTTTCCATGAACTTTTTGAAGACTTCTTTTATGTACAAGTATTGAAATATCACACTATACCTATAAATATGTACAATTATAATGTGTCCTTAAAATTTTTTTTTCAGTATTAAAAACAAGGAGGAAAAGAAAAAGTGCCCAGCCTGTTGACATGGAAGAGCAGGTGGCGTGGACTGAGAGGGCTATGCCACAAGCCATTTGCAGGCGTCTCATTCTGTGGCCTGATGCCCAGACATCCCCCTGCCTTGTGCCCTTCTCTACAAATGTCCTCGGGTTTTTTCCTCTCCTCCTGCTCCTCCATCCCACCCCACCTGCTGGGTAGGACCTAATGGGAAACAGTGACTCACTGGGCGCCAGGATCTTAACCACAACCAAGCTGTCCAGCTCTCAACCGCCACCCCACCACTGCACACTTCTCCACTTAGCTGAATTTCAAGTTGCGACTCTACCTGTATACCTTCCCTGATTCCCTCTGGCCCTCAACTCTCTTTTTCTACATAGGCACTTGAAACTCACATTCAATATAATATACATTTTTTACTATTTAGCAACAATATGTAGTAGTTTGGTATATTACGACTTCTCAAAGAAATCATAAACTGCTTGAGGGATATTGTTCCTTCCCAAGGTCTGGCTTAGCACATCACAAAGACCTACTGACTTGAATCGATCTCAGCTGAAATGGAGGTAGAGGTCTTGTGAGCAAGGAGCAAATGAACACTTCCTGAACACTTAGTACAAGGGTACTTCAAAAGATTTGTGAAGAATAGAATTAAAAAATAAGTCTATTTCAGTGCAAACATTTAAGAAATCCATGCATAGCTTTTCGATAATATGTATTTTCCAGGAACATTTTGAAGACCCCTCATATGTACCAGGCTGTATGCCTGATGTTTTACATGCCTCATTTAATTTCCATACCAGTAATGATAGATACTATTATTAACTGTACTTTACATATGAAAAGACCTGTATTCCAACAAGTTGAAAACCTTGTCAAGGCCAGCCATGTGGTAAATTATCTGAATCTAGTGTATTTGACTGTACAGCCCACAAAGATTGCTAACAGGAGTGATCATTTGTTGTAGCAGTTAAGGTGCCGCTCAGGACGCCTTTATCCCATACCAAGGTGCCTGGGTTCACATTCCAGCTCTGCTTCTGATTCCAGCTTCCTGCTAATGTACCCTGGGAGGCAGTAGGTTATGGCTCAAGTACTTGGCTCCTTGCCACCCATGTAGGAGACCTGGATTCCGTTCTAGGCGCCTCACTTCAGCCTGACCCAGCCATGGCTGTTGCAGGCATTTGGATAGTGAACCAGTGGATGGAAGATTCTTTTTCTCTCCCTCTCTCTCTCCTCCTTGCAAATAAATATAAATAAAACATTTTCATTGGTAACAGCCTGAATGACCATTAGTAAGATGTTGGCCAAATAAATTATGAGATACCCATATAATGGAAGATGGTGCATTCAGGAAAAAAAAAAAAAGGAGGACTTTGTGGACTTAATGTGTAATGCTATCCAAGATGCATTTTGAAGCAGAAATGGCAAGATAGAGAATAAAGTGGATTATAGTCTACCATTTGTACTTTAAAAGTAGGGTATGCACACACGTAATTGTAAATGTACAGAATATCTCTGGAAGGATACACCAGATAACACTGGCGGCCTCTAGGGAGGGAAACAGGAGTAGAAGACTTTTTCCTGTTACATCTTTGATTTTTGTCTCACATCTTTCCACAAAATAGTGCTCAAGAATTGACTTGGGAAAAGTTCAAGGACAGAGGTCTTAATGGAAGCTTCCTAAATGGCCATCGAAATGCTTGCTCAAAACTGCTACTGCAGTCCTTCTTTGTGAAGGCCACAATCCTTCTGTGGCCTCTGTTCTCTGGGGCTATCCTGTTTAGAACACAAGGAAACTGGCCCACTCCAAAGCTGAATACAAAGAAGCAAGGCTCGTATGCTTAACGTCCCCTGCCCCAGACCTTCTGACCCTAAATATCCCTTTCCTTCTTCCTCACTACCTGCAGGAGAACAGAGGCTCTGTAAGAGACCCTCGGGAGGAAATGACACCCTAACTCCACCGCCCACCCCCACCCCCACCCCCAGCAATTCCTACTACAGAACTCAGCCCTTGACTCCGTAGGGAGGTTTGTGAATTCCTGCCAAGTGCTGTAAATATTTCAACATGCCTTGTTTCCTTGAATGTATATGACCTGGGATCTGGCCCCTCCTCTCCTTGGGCTCTCAGAGAGCTGAGAAACAAAGAAAACACAGCCAGTCCTCAGCTACAGGACACCCGGGGTCAAATTGCAAAAGCATACAGAAGGGAGATGGGGAAGAGATGAAGTGGAGAGGTAGGAGGCAGGGAAGAACTATTTACAGAAAGATAGACAGACTCCATTTCTAGGGGCTGGTAAAGGATACTAATGACAACTTAACAATTTACAAAAATCCTTCACTTACGTGCAATCTCATTTGACCCTTTGCAGTCCTATCAACACAAATACTATTCCGCTCCTTCCGTAGAGAAGAATACAGAAGCCCAGAAAGGTTACATGACTTGTTCAGGGCTAACCAACTAATTAGAGACAGTTTTTCTGAATTCACAGATTATGACCCTTTGTACAAAGACTCTGGGTGGAGTGGGATGGGGAGTGAGAGGAGTATGCCTTGTATGAGATCATCAATCTTCCATTTACTAACCCCCTTCTTGGTCATCTCTTTCTAGCCCTTAGTCATAAGGAGGCCTAGAGGCTACAGGAATGCAAAGCTAGGCAGCAGTCTTCCTTGAGAGCTTCTTCATGGCTGCATTATTATTGGGTGATGTCTAAAAGTAGGAGTTTTGGACTCCAATCAGCTGGCTCCAAATCCTGACTCTGCCATTACATGATATATGAGTTTCAGCAAGCTATTTAACATCTGTTGCCCTCTTTACGTGTTAAGTAGAGGAAATAATGGTACCTATCTGATAGGGTTGTTAAGAATTACAATGAGGGGCCAGCGCTGTGGTGTAACTAAGAGGCTAAGCCTCTGCCTGTGGCACTGGCATCCCATATGGAGATCGGTTCAAGTCCTGGTTGTTCCTCTTCTGATCTAGCTCTCTGCTATGGCCTAGGAGGGCAGTGGAGGATGGCCCAAGTGCTTGGGCTCTGTAGCTCTGCCTGTCAAATAAATAAATAAAATCTTAAAAAAACAAAACAAAACAAAAAAAAAACCTGGGGCCGGCGCTGTGGCACCGTGGGTTAACGCCCTGGCCTGGAGTGCCGGCATCCCATATGGGCGCTGGTTCGAGACCCGGCTGCTCCACTTCCGATCCAGCTCTTTGCTATGGCCTGGGAAGGCAGTACAGGATGGCCCAGGTCCTTAGGCCCCTGCACCCACGTGGGAGACCCGGAAGAGGCTTCTGGCTCCGGATCAGCACAGCTCTGGCTGTTGTGGCCAATTGGGGAGTGAACCATCAGATGGAGGACCTCTCTCTCTTTCTCTCTCTCTCTGCCTTTCCTCTCTCTGTGTAGCTCTAACTTTCAAATAAATGAATAAATCTTAAAAAAAAAAAGAACTAAAATGAGTTAATACATGTAAAGTGCCTACTATAGTGCCTTGCATATAGTTAATAGCTAAATGTTAAGTAAATTTTGGAAATGGTTATTATTATTACTTTTACTACTATTACTATTAGGGCACTTGGCAGAATTAAGGAGCTAAATATCAAAGAAATCCCAGCAAGTAATGCAGTTTTCTCCCCAGTAGGAGGGAGGGTTTATCTTCATTTTTCTGCCCACTTGCCCTTGGGATTAGTGGCAATCTCACACAAGTAGCATGGGCTGTGAACACAGGAAGAGCTCTTTGTGAGAAACTCAGTGACCTGAACAAATGACTGAACCTGTGACCTTTGTCTCCTAGGCACCATGTTCTAAGCAACTGTGTTAATTGGCCGGGACAGACATCACACACCCAGCTATACACACGTACACACAAGTCTGGACACATGGGTGCATGTGCCTACCCTTCCAGCCTGGATAAGAGGGTAGGCGGGCAGATCCACAGGACAAACAGGGCAAAGAGACTGTGTGGGGACTGCTTGTTTAGCAACATTCCCTTTCCTCTCTTCTCTTCAGCCACACAGAAGCAGGAGATTAACTAACCTGGGAACTTCACGTCCCCTTCCGCATCTTTCCTAAAAGTGCTTTTGATGCTGGTTAGGACCTCAGTTCAGTGTCTCTCTTTTCCCTTCTCTGGCCCCTCTACAAATGTTGCTAAGGGCTCAAAATAGAAAGGACCAGAGCACCTGGAGCTACTGCTAACCAATCTGAAAACTCTGGGGATTCAGCTGGCCTAGGAGATAGGGAACAGTGATGGTGAGAATTTGAAGAGAAAGGATTCAAGTGGCTGGGACATTCGCTGAATACTACCAAGTAAGACCTTGCTACAATATGATCTCCTGGGCTGTGGGAAAAGGAGGTGTGCAAAGGACAAAAAAGGTTTTGTTTCATAGCAGATATCTTACTGCAAAAATCCAGTGGGGATGGCTTGCACTCTCTTGAGTGCTTCATAGAAATCACCCTTTACCCAGAAAGTGGCAAGCAAGAGTAAGCAGAAAGAGAAAGCAAGAGAAAGTGTAGGAGTGAGCCTGAGCCCCTACCTGGAGCTGGGCTTAAACCCCAGTTGTTCCTCTTACTGAGCACTGGAAAGGAAGAGAAGAGAGCAAACAATACTAGGAGGAAAGGGGGTGGCACATCTAGCAAATGTGATAAAAATGCACCGTGAAAATAGGAGGAGCTGAGAAAATATGTGATTGGGACAGCCAGTTCCATCTCTTCCTCTCCCATCAACCCCGGAAACTAGAGCAATGTAGAGGATAGAGGAGGGTAAGGCTGCCACTGAAACAGGCCACATTCCCCACCCACAGGTAGGTGCCAAATGATTTCACATTAGCAACTACAGCACCCTCCTTCAGGGCAAATGATTGAATGGCTCTCGGCTTAGTCTTCTGTTACCCACAAAGCCAGAGAAGGCTGGGGTGGCCCAAATCCTCTTGCCAGCAACCTTTGAATATTGAGAGGTTGAAGACAGGTAGAAACTTGCAGTCATCACTTCCCAGTTCCACTGTTGGGGGAGTTGCAAATGGATCCAGGTCAAGAGATATAACCCAAGCGGGCAATGTTCACTCCATCACCCTCACCTAGCAACTTTTTCCTGGTCTCAGTCCTCCAAGTCAGTCTCCCTTACCTCTCCAGAAGCTTCTGTGACATTAAACCTGATTCCATAGACAGATGGGAGAAGACTTCTTTCAGATACAATATTCATAATCTATGGCTTGGGGGGTTGAGTGTGTGTGTGTGTGTTTTGATAATGAAGCCTTTTCTCCAGGCTTTATTAATCCCCAGGTGAGATAGTTCTTTTCAAGACAGGAAATCCCAGTTCATCATTACACAATCTGAAAAGAGTAAATGATTCTTCCTTTTCAAAATGTAACACAACAAACAAAAAGATGCTGGCAGGAGAAGCAGTGCATCCCCCTGGGAAACTGGTCGGCTCCAAAGGTTGAGTTTGCATCCTTTGTGCATTTCTGCAAATGTTGACATTCCAGCTGCTTGTTTATTCTTCAAGAGACTGGAGGAAATATTGCCAATGACAAGAAAGCATAAATCTGGAGGAACAGGGGAGAGTGCTCTGTGCCTGGACTTCAGTAGGCACACTGTCAGCCAAGCCCTGAGTGAAGCTGAAGTTGACCAGAGCTTGTGGACTCCCAACAGGGCCTTCTACAGGATCATAGTCAGCAGCCCTCCCCCACCCCCCCATCCACCACAGCACCAAGCAGCACCCCAGAGCCAGCTCAGAAGATGTCCTGTCTGAAGCCTCCCCCCCCCCCATCTGAGCCCTCTGTATTGCATTTTGGAATCTCTGTTGAGTCTTCTAGCCTGAAGCAACAGCAAACAAAGGTCACACTGACCACGCATTTCTGAGAAATGAGAGTGAGCTGTGGGAAATTAAATTCCAGGAGAGAGATCCAAACTGAGGCCTGAGGAAATGTTTGCAGTTTGATGCTTTTGAGGAATACATTCAAATACTGGGAAACAGCAGCAGTCAGGCCCACCCTGCCAGCTAGTAGCAGGCCAAGTTGGAGGGCTTCCCTTGGAGGCCCAGTTCTACGCTGAGCAGAGAATTATGGGAGAAGCAGCTATAGACCCAGAGTAGCCCCTACATCCTGGATAACAAGGAATGGGGCTTTTTAGCCACATCCTCGTGCATGGGTAGACCCATAGTCATTAAATACAAGTAACATAATAATATCTATATGGCTTTCTAGATCTCTTCCCAGTCCATCCTCACCCCCATTCAGGCAGCTTAACAAATTTTCATTTCTCTGAATGAGTCAAAATGTATATCATGGGAATGAAGAATAAGATATCCCATCATTCTAGAAGAACAGAATGGCAGGGCTAGGAAGTTCATGTACTTAAGCCCTCTCATTCTATAGGTTGATAAACTGAGGTACAGAGAAGTAAAGTGCCTGCTCAAAGTCACACAGCAAGTCAGGGGCACAAGTTGTCTAACCCCCAGCTACTACCTAAATGGTATCACTGAGATTACCAGCTTTTGGAGGTCCAGGTTTGGTCTGAGGTCTTGCTTTTTGTAGCCTTACAATGAGAATTTGAAGTGAGTCAAGGATCCAGACTCAGCCAGGTACCCCAGCTTAAAAAACATCCCATTTGGGTGGCTTCAAAATACTCCAAACTCTACTTTTCACCCCTTCCAGTCTGAGGCAAGATGGCAGTCTGGGATCCAGTTTGCTTGGAAGGAGGCAGCAGAGTGATTTGAAAGATGCCTGGCCAATGGCCCTATGGCCTAAAGCTCCAGAGCAGGTTCTAAGCCAACCTGATCTAGCTTTGCTGAACGGTAGGCAAAAGCCTCGAGCCAAAATCAAGAGATTGGCAGTTTTGCTCAAAAGATACCTTAATCCCAAAGTCAGCAATTTAGTGGTTATCCCAGTGAAACACTGAGCCAAGGAATGAAAAAGCCCTAGGAAGGCGATGAGAAAGAAAGCCTACTCTGCCATTGGTCCCACTCATCCTTGGGACTCTTGGTTTATCCAAAGGCAGAGTGGACCAGCTTTTTCTAGGCCTAGAAAAATTTTGTCTCCATCAGAGTACCCCATCAGCTTGAACTATCTGTGTCCAGTAGTGAACCTTCTTGACTATTGTCCCTTTCCCTGATGGTAAGACCCCTAGCCCAGACCTCTCACCTTAAGAGTTTACAAGAGCCATGCTTATAAAATGCCTAATAAAAAATTCCTCTCGTCATCATATTTCACAGCTCAGTACTAGACTGGCAGTCAGGGTAGAAAGTGCAGGATTTACTCCAAAAGACTTAAGCTTGGGGCAAGCATTTGGCCTAGTGATTAAGACACTGCTTGCAATGCCACATTCCATGTCAGAGTGCCTGGGTTCACATCCGAGCTATCTTCCCGATTCCAGCTTCCTGCTAATGTGCACTCTGGGAGATGCAGGTGATGGCGCAAATACTTGGGTCCTTGCCACCCACGTGGGAGATCCAAATTGAGTTCCTGGCTCCTGGATTCAGCCTGGCCCAGTCTCAGCTGTTGGGGCCATCTGGGAAGTGAAACACAGACAGGAGGTCTCTTTGTGTCTCTATTTCTCTGTGTGTCTCTCCTTGTCTCTAACTCTCTACCTCTAAAATAAATAAAATGAAGTTTAACATTTTTTTAAATACTTAAGCTTGGAGCTAATATTAGCAGCTCCGGCTTATTCTGTCTTATCCCCTGAACCCCCAGCCCTGATCTCCAGCTCCAAACTCACTGGAGGGTTCCACTAGTGGGCTGGGGCCTGTAACCAATGCCGCCTTACTCCTCTTAACCCTCTTTTCTCCAAAAGGCTTCCCTATTATTCCAGAAGACTATGCCGGGCCTATACATCTCACAAAATTGCCTGGTTGCTGCCTGTCCTGGTTGCTGCTTTGTCTGGGTTGGGGAATTGCCAAATTTCCCACAATATCTGCAACCAAAGTATAGGCTCATTTCTCTCCTGATCTTTTTCGCTAAATCAGACCTTGGTCACTTGCTTTATTCTCAGGAACCTTTTGCCTGCCAGTCCTTCCAGGTCTAGGACCTAGGGAAAGTTGATTTCCCTCCAAAACAGGCTAAGAGAGGGGACAAGACATACTGCTGCATACACCACAGAGCTATATACATCACAGAGTCCACAAAGACTGTGAATTGCTTGCCCTAGTATGGCCTGATTTTTACTTTCCTTCTACCTCCTGAAGCTTTTTCCAATGCTCACAGGCCCCCTGACATGAGGTTATTTCCAAAACATCAAAGCTACCTTTCTCTGGGGCTTCTCACAACAATTCCAATCATCCACAGAACCTTAGACTCACTAAGCCAATCAGCATAGTTTGAGGGTTGTTTGCTATTAGGTCGAGACAAAAAGAACTGGGATTTAAGGGTGCCTCCAAACACTAAATTCATAGATTTTTGGAGATAGAAATCACATCATACATTAATAAAAATGGGCAATGCACCAACCTCCTTGATGCAAATATTGGCTAGTGGGCAAATATTGGCTAATACAGATATCAGTCAACTTCCATCCCTTTGAGGCACCAGGACTGTGACACAGAATGCTGGGAAATTCTCCATAAACTGCAGAAAGTGTGTGCAGGCTGAGATGTCTAGAATCTCAGGATCCAAAAGCTTGCTTGGGAAAGCTGAGGAGTTTGGGAAAGGTAGTGCTGAGGGCTGAGATTTTTCTGGAAGCTCTCAAATGTGGTAGGGTGCTAGTGGCTTTTCCAAAATAAAAACTGAGGTGTTCTGAAGAGCCTCCAGTATCAAAAATAACTTCAGTGAATTCAAGATACACCACAGCAAGGACCCAGGCCAAAGTATTCTGAGACCCTGGGGACACAGAAAATTCCTTTCTGTCGCTTCCTGACCTACAGGCTACATAATTTAAACCAGTAACCTCAGCCCTTCAGTGGACCTGGTCAACGTCAGAGTACACACAACAGCCACACCTCTACAGAGACCACTGCACGACTGCTACACACACACACACACACACACACTGCTGCACTCTGAGGTCTTGACCGGAAAGTCTCAGCCAGCCCTCCCCCTGAGTCCCCTATGATCACCTACTTTGAAGTCTGTTCCCCAGCAGTGAACCTCTTCCTGGTAAAATGGTGGTTTTTCCAAGTTTTTTACACACTCCTGAGGCCCCAGTTTTAGGCCTGCTCACACCCCAGAAAGGCTAGGGCCTAGCTTCAGCCCAGCCTGCACCCACTTGCCATCAAGATTCACCCCCAGACTTTGCCACTGAGCTTGAAGGCCAACAGCCTGCCTTCAACCACAGAGCAATGCCCAGCAGGTGCCCCCTGAGGTAACCTAGGCAACAGCCTGAGGCCCTACCCTGGCTGCCTTCCCAAGAGTCCCTGGACTGCCTCAAAGGAGCAGGAAAATGGTGGTCCCGGGGGTGAGTGTAGTAGCGACCTTTCTTTCCAGAAGCAGTTCCACACAGTCCAGGGACCCCTGCATTCCAGCCTCAGGAGGCCTGGGTAGTCTTGAGAGTGCCCTTAACAGCTACTGACACACACTCAAGCTTTCCTCAGGTGGGGCCTGCATGCTGGAGCGGTGCCAATGGGTCACAAGGTGGGAGGCACCAAGAGCCCTAAAGCCCTTTCTGCAGGGCAGTCCAGTGAAGCTGTTAACACCAAGTCCTGGGTTGAGAGCTGTGAGACAGGCTCTCCAAGCACCCTGGGGAATCCACAGGAGCTTGCCCCAGAATTCAAAGTTCCTACGCTTACTGAATAGTGTAGCTCGGACGGCAGCAGAAGTAGGGCCGGGGCCTCAGGGCAACTCTCGGAAAAGCCATGTATTGAGTTGTGCACTTGGGGCCGGTAAACGGGGTTGGGTGGGGGTGTGAGTCCAGCTGTCCTGAGGAGCCACGAGAGGGACAAGCCTTGCTGGCGAGGACATCACGGCTGCCTCCCGAAACCTTTCAGCAGAACAGCTGGGGGCTTCGCCGGTGGCTTGCTGACAAAGCGGGATGGCTTCTCTGACTTCTAGAAGTTCACAGGCGGCCTCAAGGCCAGGAGCGTGCACGCCCCGGAGAGCGAGGGCTGTGACCTCCACCGCCACTCTCCTGGTCTTAGGGAAAGAGACCAAGTCGGCCCCAAGCAGCAGCGGCAGTGGCAGGGCCAGCATTCGGGCTTCAGACCGAAAGAGGCACCCAGCGGATAGCACGGAGGCTTGGGGCGCCAGCGAGGGCTTGGCTGAGGTTGGGGGCGGCACGGAGGGAAGCCTCAGGGCCCAGCCCGCCTAGCCGCCTCCCTGCAGGCTTGGGGCTCAGCTCTGAAGGCGCGGAGATCTGCTTGCTACCCATCGGCGGGCGGCAGAGTACGGTAGGGCCTGGCTGGGCCGTAACCACGGAGGGTGAAGAGACGCGCACACATCCCCACTCACACTCCCTCCCTCCATCCCTCCCCTTTTCCTCCTGCAGATACACACGCCAGCCATGTGTTCCACTCTGAGCCAACAGTCACCAGGACTCCTAAAGTGTTTCTGACAGAAAACACCTCCGCTCCCCGAAAGGAACTGGGGCTGCTGCGGTGATCGCGGTAGCACGCTTCTTGCACAGCCTGCCCCGCCTCCCCACTTTCTCTCCTCGCTTCATGATTTCACCCCCTCCTCCCCTTCAAAAATCCAACAAATTGTTTTCACCCAGCACACGCGGGCAAAGTACTTTAAACAAATCCCAGAGGTGCATCTGGATTTGTCCCGGAGCAAAAAAAGTTCACTGGTTGCTTGTGATCAATGAATGTCCCAGTTTCCCACCTTTGGGACGCCTTGCGCCCATCTCCACAGACCAGGCTGCTCAGAACCCTGCAGCTCACGCCTTAGCAGAGTCATGGGCGAGGGGCGGAATCGGAGCTGCGCCTTGGTAGGTTGGTCTGGGACTAAGAGATATAGGGTCGACGGTAGCCGAAGAAGACACCCTAGCTCAGAGTGCCGGGTGGGAAGCGTGAGGCCACTCACCTGCTTGGAACTCCACTTGGCGATTTTTCTCTTTTTCCTCCTCTAGCAGCATGGAGTAGAGGATCCCGACGGAGTTATGGATGCCGAAGATGGAGCCGTTGCACCAGGTGGCAGCGAACACCACCATCCAGCCAAAGCCACCTTCGGGAGGCTGGAAGCCACGCGCGGTGCCGCGGGTCTCCACTGTGGGCGTGGGCTCGGGTTCGTGCACCGGCTCGGGCTCAAACTCCAACTCCCGCAGGGGTGCGGGGTCCGGCAGGGGCTGGGGCTCCGGCTGGGGCTCCGGCTGGGGCTCGGGCGGGGGCACTGGCACCGGCTCAGGCTCCGGCTCCGGCTCGGGCTCCGGGCTACCCACCGGCTCCTGCTGTTCCTGGTCTGCCTCTTGCCAGGGCTCCTTGGCTTCCTCGCTCGCCGGGCTTTGCAGCGCCATCGCGGCCGGGGGACTGTGGCTGCTCCGGCTGGAGGAGCCGCTGTGTGGCTGGTACTTGTTTCTGCTGCTGCTGCTGCTGCTGCCGCCGCCGCCGCTGCCTCCTCCTCCCGGCTCCTCGCCCCAGCTGGCCAGCCTGTCCCGCGACAGACGGTCCCTCGAGCCCTCTCCTCCTCCTCCCCCGTCCAACCCCCCCTCCTCCTCTCCCCATGTCATCTTTCTCTCCTCCCCCTCCTCCTCCCCCCCACCTCTTCCTCCCTCAACAGGCAGCCGCTACAGCCTCGTTCTTCCCAGCCCTTCTTCCTCCTCTTACTCCCTTACCTACTACTCTAGCAGCCGCTGTCTCCCCCAAACTCCCCTTCCAAACTACTGAATCCTGTCCTCTTTGTCCAGATGCCCAGGAGAGGGAGAGGTAAAATAGAGAAAAGAGAGCACAAACTATACTGTCTGCTGCCCTCTCCTCCAGCAGTCTCCAGAACCAGTATTGATTAACCCTGCGTCTCTAGGGAGGCCCCTGCCCATTCTCCGCTCCCATTCCCTCCTTCCTGCAACTGGAATGGCCTTGGGGACCCCAAGACAAGAGGTGGCCCGCAAGGGACCCCACCCTGCCCTCTGGAGTCCTTACGTCCCCCCACCCACCCTTGGGCTTGTGGGGGGCGACCTGAAGGGGACAGCCTGGGCTTCGGACAAAGGGTGGGCACAATCTTCTCGAGACCCAGGACGCAGGCCCCTACGGTCCTGCGCACCCCCCGGAGTCTCCCCCTACCCCCGCCCTTCCCGGCAAATCCCTGGCGGGGCCGGCAGGGGAGGAGGCGGCCCCGCGGCGAGGCCCGCCCCTCCGGGCAGTCAATCAGGGCTTTGTTTGCGCCAACCTGGAGCCCAGAGGAGCCGCAGAGGGCCGGGTCTGGGCCGGGCCGGGGCCGAGTCTGGGCCGGGGGCCGGGCCAGGAAGGGAGTGAGGGAGGTGCAGTGGCACCAGAGGGGCCGGGCCCAGGCCGGGGCGGGAACAGGAGCTCAGTTCAGACTCCTCCCTGTTCTGTGCTCTTAGACTGGGGAGCAAGGAGTCGGAGTCGGGGCCGGGTCGAGCCGCCAGTTTGGGCCAGGACGGCCCTGCCCCTGACATCCGGCTGGGCTGGTCCCTTGGGCCTCAGTCGCTGCTTTTCGGGTGCTTGGGACTCCGAGGAGCCGTCAGCGGCGGGATGTCTTCCAGGACCCACTGTCCCCTCCCTCCCACCTCGGGTATACGGACGGACGTGGTAGTCCCGCTGAATGGCCCAGACTCAGGCCCCAGTCCCGCGAAGCTGAGGGAGAGCTTGCTCCCCAGGGAGCACGTTGGTCCTGAGAGAGGGGAAAGGGGGTTCTGTCCAGCGGGCAGGCGGGCTCTCAGCCAGCGTGCTTGGCAATGCCCAGCCTCAGCCCTCAGACTGGCCGGGTGATTCCAGGAAGCTCTGTCTCCCCTAAGGGTCCGCGCACTGCGTGCACTAACCAAAGGGCTGCAGTGTTGTTACTAAGCTACTCTCAGCGCCCCACGAGTGGAAGGGCGAGCGCCAACCCTTTCTACCCAGTATCACGTTAACCGCAGGTGAAAGACTGCGTGGCCAGTGAAAATGCAGCCCTGGACTGCCTGCCTGTGTTGGATGCTCTTGAAGGCCGGCAAGGTGGCTGGAAGGATAGAGGCATCCAGAGGGGCATGCGGTGCCATTAGTGGAATCAATCACATTTGCAGATCACCGGGCATGCCCATCAGCATAGTAGGCATTGCAGGACCGAATAAAACACTTCCTTTATTGCCCTAAGGCCAGCTTTCTGCAGGCAGGAACACTGAAGCTCAGGGAGGTTAAGGTCAGGTGGCGTGTCCAACATGGGCCTTGCATGCTGAATAGGATTTTAGCAGGCTGGGGGGAGGGGAGTCCTGTGCCCCAGAGCATGCCCTGAGTTCCAGGCACAGAGATGAAGAAGGACTCTACTCATAGAAACAGGGAAGTGAAAGGTAATCAGGCCAAAAAATTAATATGTATGCCGCCTCTCCCAGGAAACATCTGCCTTTTAACAAAAATCCACAACACTTCTGACACTAGGAATGACAAACCATGGACATGATGGGCACTGGGGTTTCAAGTTTGCGTTTTAGTTAGGAATCTCGCCAGACATGTGGCCAACTGTTGCCCCCAGGGGGACACCAGCCTTGGTGTTCACTTGCAGAGAACCTGACTGAGATCCCCCAAAAGGCTATTCCCAACCCCACAACTAGGATTACACCCTGGAGTTGTGTACCCCATCTAGAATCCGACTGTCTAAATTCACACTTCTCTCATTGTTGAAATGGGTTAAACAATGGGACCACTGGAATGGGGGTACAGGTGGGTGAGGACACTCACTGAGAAGCTCCTGTAAACCTAGCACTATGCTAGGCCCTTTTCACACATGGTCTCATAAAATTCACACAACATTACAAGGTTGGAGCAATTTGTCCCTATTCCATAAATGAGAAGACAGAGGCTCCAAGAGGTTAAGTGAGTTGTTCAAGCCTACAATGCCAGTTAGAGGTTGAACAAGGAGCTTTGCTTATTTGTGAGTTTCAAAGAATGTGCCCCACCCAGGAGACAGAATTATGTAACTGCCACCCCATCATTCTAGCAACACACATGCAGTGCCTACCATTTCGTCTTTCTTTAGAAGGTACAAGGACTTTATAATGGCTAGAGTACTGGCATTGGAAGACCTAGGTTCTAATCATGGTTTACCATTACCTGCTTTTGTGATCCTAACCAATTTATTTTTCCTTTCTGAACTTCAATTCCTTTATCTGCAAAATAGGGTTAACATCTATTCCTTAGAGTTATTAAATGTCATGCTAAGGTATAAGCTTTATTTTAGATGCATAAAATTGCCAATGAAGATTTTTGAGTAGGAGAGTAATATCAGAGTTGCATCTTAGAGAGAAAACAGTGGTGACAGTGTAAAGAAAAGTTGAAAAGATCAGAGATAAGGAAACCAGACATCAGGCAAATGCATGTTTTCTCTCCAGATCTCTAAATCGGACTTGCTAAACAAACATCATCAAAAGCAACAGATGTTATGTGTAGATTCATCAGCCTGGCTTATGCTCATGACAAATAAGTGAATTGTGGCCCCTGTAGTCCTTTACATTATTTTACTTGTCAGACTGAGGGTCTTGAAAAAAACCCAGTAGAGGTCTCTGGTTTATACTGAAAATGAGAAAATATGCTTTCCTTCTGTCATTAACAGGCATGAGCCCACAATGGAATTACTCCAATTACTTATGTCCTTGGTTATTCATATCAGGGGGTGAAGCAGAGCAGTGGATCCCTAACCTGGTTGCACATCAGAATCATCTGGAGACTTACAAAAATACTGACTCCTGAGTCCCACTCCACACTTGCTGAATTAGAATATCTGGAGGTGCGGCCCAGGAATGCATGTGCATTCTTAAAGATTTACTTTATTTATTTAAAAGGCAGAGTGACACAGAGCAAGGGAGACACACACACATACACACACACACAGAGGGAGGGAGAGAGGGAGGGAGGAAGGGAGGGAGGGAGGGAGGAAGGGAGAGAAAGAGAGAATGAATCTCATACTCTGGTTTACTCTTCAAATAGCCACAACAGCTAAGGCTGGGCCAGACTGAAGCCAGGAGCCAGGAACTCCATCCAGATCTCCCACAGGGGTGGAAAGAGCCCAAGGACTTGGGCCATCTTCCACTGCTTTCCCAGGTGCATTAGCAGGGAGCTGAATTAAAATGGAGCATCTGGGACTTGCCAGCATTGCAGAAAGAATATAGTGCAGAAGGCCTGAGGAAAGTCTTTCTCAAGAGGTGTCATGGGGAGGCAATTTGACTTAGCAGTTAAGGTACTGGTTAAGATACCCAGAGTATTTGGAATTTTTGATGTCCAATTCCAGTTACAGATACCAGCTTCCCACTAATGCAGACCCCAAGAGACAGTGGTACTGGCTCAAGTATTTGGGCTCCTGCCACCCATGTGGGAGACCCTGACTGGATTCCAGGCTTTGACCTCCCTTTCTCTCACCATTGTTGACATCAGTGGAGTGAACCAGCAGATGGGAGTGCTCTATCTTCCTAATTCTCAAATAGATAAATAAAAATGTTCAAAAAGAGTAGACAATTTTTCTCATGCATCAGCACACTGATGAAAATGTCGAACTGTCATGGGTATGCAATACTTGGGATTCCCTGGACTGCATGACCTCTGAAAACCCCTTCTGTCCTTGAAGTTCTCTTTTCTAGGCCAAAAGCAGTCCCTTGCTTTGCATTTCTCCTGTTCGCCAATAGAATTGTCTGGCTACACTGGAGCTCAATGGGTCATCTGTCCTGTGTGTAAATCATCTTAACTACTTGAGAATGGGTGACATATTAAGAGCATTCTCACAGAGGTGGCTACGCACTCTTTCCCTCCATTGCTCGCTTTTCTTTATTCATCTTTATGGGGGAAACTTAAGAGTTTTGATGACACAGCATCACCTTGGGTTCCAGAGCCAAGTGAAATTGATTGTGAAAAGGAGCCAAGGTGCTCTAGTAGTAACAAAGACAAAAATCCGAAGTCCAAGAGATTTTAGTCATATCATCCATAATTGGGAAGAGTACTGATGGGAACCCACAATACTGGGAAATGAATCTGAATGTTGATACCTTGTGATGGCCAAAGTGGAAGCAGGGAAGGGAAAAGATTTGGGACATAGCCTGATTTCAGCTACAGCCAGAAGGCTATTCATAATAATAGGTGCATTAAAAACAAATCAATTGGCCATATGCATGGAGCCTGCTTCCTGAATGCCAAGGAAGCAGGCTGCTCAATACTTAGTCTATTATTAGAGTAGGCATAGAGGAGGAAAGATGACAGAAGCAGCAGGAGCATTACGGAAAAGAAAGAGATAGGAAAAACTTAACCCTCCAAGGACTAGCACAGAAAAGTAAAGCTTGAAGTGAAACAGGTGAAATGGATTGGTTTCTTGATCATATCCAAGGGAGAAATGCAATGGCTATTTTTTAGTCTTTTATTAATTTATTTATCCTTTTATTCATTCAAGAGATATTTATTGAAAGTCTACCATGTACTAAAGATTGTACTACATGCTGGCTGCTTCCTATCCAAGTGGAATCCTTGGTAAAGCTGAAACAGGAGTGTCTCAGGTCCATGGTTATAGTGCAATGTAAGGACAAATCTTGCTCTTGTTCCATCTCAATCTCTTCTCTTAGACTGACCTCCTTGAGCAAAGGGTCAGCATTGTTTGTTTTTGTATCCTGAGCATTTAACAGGATGCTTTATACAAAGAGGGTGCTCAATAAGTAGATAAATAAATACATACATTTAGCTATTTTGTATAAAAAAGCCTTGGCTTCTTCATTCCCCAATAGGGATGAAGCCCCATCTTTCAGGTTTATTGTGAGGATTAGAAATAGGGTACAGCAAGTTATTAGCATAGCAGCCACATGTAGTAGGTACTCAATAAATGTAAGCACCAAGGTGCTTTGAAGATTGATTTCATCGGAAAAAGAAAAACCAACCTGGTACATTCTCTGGAACTGGTTCATTTCTGAAATCTGAAACACAGAGTGTCAGAGCTAGAAGGGACTTTCCATAAAGTCCAATCTCCTCATTTCACAGATGGGAAAACTGAAGCCTGAAAAGGGAAAAGGACTTCCTTAAGGTGACATTAGGATTATGTGTTCTTTTCCTTCTAATTATCTCCAATCACTGTAGAAGGTGATATGATATGACGTATATACGTGTAATATAGGGTCATCATTTTACAAATGAGGAAATGGACACAGAGAAAGATGAAATAATATACCCATGGGAGTGTAATTCACACTGTGGCAGTCTGCCTTCAGAGCCCATGATTTTAACCATATTCCTTCTCTATCATAGCACTTAATGAAATTATATTAAAATGTCCTGTTTAGCATGTATCCTCACTAGAACTCAAGCTTCTTGAGAGCAAGAACAGTGCCTAACTTCCATAGATACTCATTTGTGTAACAAATATTTATTCAGAAGAATTTTTTAAAAGATTTTATTTATTCATTTGATAGGTAGAGTTACAGAGAGAGGGAGAGACAGAGAGAAAGGTCTTTCATCTGTTGGTTCACTCCCCAAATGGCCACAACAGCTGGAGCTGAGCCAATCCAAAGCCAGGAACCAGGAGCTTTCTAGGGTCTCCCACACAGGTGCAGGGGCCTAAGGACCTAGGCCATCTTCTACTGCTTTCCTAGGCCATAGTAGAGAGTTGGACCAGAAGAGGAGCAGCTGGGACTAGAACTGGCACCCATGTAGGATGCTGGAGCCGCAAGCAGAAGATTAACCTACTGCACCACAGCACCAGCCCATATTCAGCAATTATTATATGGGACTTGCTAGCCCCAAATAGTAGGCCATATCTTTGAGGTCAAATATCTGGCTCCATGGTGCTGCTGGTTTTCATTTTCCTCCCTTTTTAAGATATTTTTATTTGTTTATTTTATTTGAAAGGTACAGAGAGAGAAAGACAGAGAGATCTCCATCTGCTGGTTCACTCCCCAAGTGCCCACAGCAGCCAGGGTTGGGCCAGGCCAAAACCAAGAATCAGGAACTCAATCCAGATCTCCCATGTGGGTGGCAGGGACCCAAGTACTTGAGTCAGTACCTGCTGCCTCTCAGGGTGTACCTCTGCAAGAAGCTGGAATCAGGAGCAGAGCCAAGACTCAAACGCAAGCATTTTGGTATGGGATGTGGGTGCCCCAAGCCACATGTTAACCACTGCCAAACAACCACCCTTCATCTTCCTTTTCTTATCTCCTTTCCCTTACTAATGTCTCATTGAATGCTACAGCTTTGTCTCACCTGTTCTACAAGGCCCAGTTCTGTGCCTATGATTGTGTCAGGCTCTTAAAGAAGAATACTGGGAGGGGTAGTGTTGTGGGTGCGATGTTGACATCTCTTACAGGTGCTGGTTCAAGTCCCAGCTCCACTTCTGATCCAGCTCCCTGCTGATACGCCAGCTTGGGCCCCTGTACCCACGCAGGAGATCCAGAGGAATCTCCTGGTTCCTGGCTTCAGCCTGATCCAGTCCTGGCCTTTGTGGCCATTTGAGGAGTGAACCAGAGAATGGAAGACTTTCTCTCTCTCTCTCTCTCTCTCTCTCTCTCTCTTTCTCTGTAACTCTGCGTTTTTAATGAATAAAATAAATATTTAATGATATTCAATATATTGTCCTTATTAAAAAAAAAAGAGGACGTGGGAGGGCAAAGTGGGGGAGACCTGGGGAGGTGGGAGCGGGGCTCAGAGTAGCAGAGGAGAGGCTGAGAGTAGTCAATCTTGTGGGGTTGCATTCTTAGACATTGCCTGGCCCACCTCTTTTAGATGCCAAGATAGCCCTGGGCCTATTGCTTTAGGAACCCTGAGGCCTTGCACAGGCAGTTTCTATGGAGCAAGAGACAGGAGGAGGAAGCAATGGTGGGCCTTAGAGCAAGAATCAGTTAGGAGAAGCTGAGTTGGAGGGGAGTGACTAGTAGGCTCAAGCCCAGGAACCAAGTTTCAGTTCAACTTGCTGACCCTGCAGATGAAGAAACCAGTTAAAGGGCAGGAAAAATCATTCAAATGGAGCAGGGGCAAGGGTGCAAGGGGCAGGGGCAAGTGAGTTAGGTGGAAGGGAAGGACAAAGAGGAGGCAGTTTATTTTTCTCCTCCAGTACATATTTACAGAGTTTCTTCTGTGCCTGATTAAACTCCGTTTTCCCAGGGCCTCTTTTTGGATGGGGGAAGGGACAAAGGGAAAAGAGTGTATTTTGTTGAAAGTTTCTGAGACCTGAGGATGTTAATCCACCTGTCCAACTCATACTGTGAATGGGAACAGAACCCTTGTCCCTTAGCTCTTAGCCACGGACATTCTTCCTTGCCACGGACATACTTCCTTACCACACTATGTCCTACAATGTCATTCGACGGTTTACAAATCTGAGATGACACCTTCCTAGCTAATATATAAAGTACATACTTGTGAGCATGGCACATTGGGCCTCTCATTACCCAGGGCTCTGTTAAACTCTCTGATCACTTTCAGGGCAACCTCCCACAATGAGATTTAAGCCCAATCCTCACAGAGGTCTCTCTCATGCCCTTGCCCCCAAATGCCTTTGTACCTCTTTATTCTCACCTGCTCCCTTCCCCACCCAATTGAAAGATTTTCACAGTGAAATTCAAAAACCCACTGCTAGGTTCTATGTTTTATAAAATATCTATCCATTTATCCAACTCTCCACTGATCCATCAATCCATCTTTCTCTTATACATTTCAAAGTAAGCTGAAGACACCAATATATATCCCCCCCTTTAATATTTCTGCATGTAGAGGAGTATTTCAAAAAGTTAGTGAAAAAAAGTCATTAAACCATAAGTTTATTTGACTGCAAAAATATGAGGGTTCTTCAAAAAGTTCACGGAAATGCATATTATGAAAAGTATGCAGGCATTTTAACATTTTTGGCATCAAAATGATTGTCTTTTAATTTCATTTTTTCCATGAACTTTAAAAAATATTTACCTAATTGAAAGACACAGTGACAGAGAGAGGGAGAGATAGAAAGAGGGATTTTCCATCTGCTTTTTCACTTTCCCCAAATGCCCACAGCAATAGGTGCTGGGCAAGCCAGAGCCAGGGGCCTAGAAATCCATCCAGGTCTCCCACATGGGTGGCAGGGTCTCAAGCACTTGAGCCATCATCTTCTACCTCCCAAAAACATTATCAAGGAAGCTAGATTAGAAGTGTGGGGTAGCCAGGACTCCATCCAAGCACTATGATATGGGATGTAGGTGTCCCAAGCAGCAGCTTAACCAGCTGTGCTACAATAGCTGGCCCTCTATGAATTTTTTGAAGCACACTCATATTATTATTAGAGTTCAATTTTTGCAGAATTTTTTCTTTTTAAGGTAAAATTTATATACAATGAAATGTAAAAATCTTAAGGGAACATTTGCTGAGCTCTGACAAATGCATAACCCTGTGTAACTCAATCCCCTAGCAAGATATAGGAAATCACCATCATCCCCAGAAGCTAAGAACATTTAAAAGCAACACTTTTCACAGATTATTTTCATTTCTTTTTTGGGTAGATACCAAAAACTGGAATAGTCAGGTCATAGGATAAGGTGTATGTTTAACTACATGATTAACAGTGCCAAAAGTGTTTTAAAAGAAATTATTCCCTTTTATTCTCCTACTAGCAAAATGCAAAAGTCCACATCCTTACCAAATGCTTGATATTTTCACTTTTAACAAAAACTTTCGTGGGACTGGTGCTGTGGTGCAGCAGGTTAAGCTGCTGCCTGCGATGCTGGCATACGAGCCAAGTCCCGGCTGCTCCACCTCTGATCCAGCTCCCTGCTAATGCCCCTGGGAAAGCAGCAAAAGATGGCCTAAGTCCTTGGGCCCCTACCATCCACGTGGGAGACCCAGGAGTTCGAGGCTCCTGGCTTCAGCCTGGCTCAGCCATGGATATTGCGACCATTTGGGAAATGAACCAGTAGATGGAAGCTCATTCTCTCTCTCTCTCTCTCTCTCTCTCTGTAACTTTCAAATAAATAAATAAATCTTAAAAAAAAAAAAACTTTTGCTTCGGTCATTCTAGTGGATGTGTAGTGATTTTAACTTGCAGTCCCCTAATGACTAATTATGTTGAGCATCTTTTTCATGTGCTTATTGGTTATTCACACATATTTTGTGAAGTGTCTGTTTAAATATTTTGTGTATTTTTATATTGGGTTGTTTGTTCTTTATTACTGAACTGTGCATATCGTAATGCCCGTCCTTTGTCAGATATATGCTTTGCAAAACTGGTCTCCCCAGTCTGTAGCTTGCTTAATTTTTTTAAGGTTTATTTATCTGAAAGGCAGAGTTACAGAGAGGCAAAGGCAGAGGCAGAGGCAGAGAGAGAGAGAGAGAGAGGTCTTCCATCCTCTGGTTCACTCCCTAAATGGCCGCAGTGACCAGAACTGGACCCATCTAAAGCCAGGAGCCAGGAGCTTCTTCTGGGTCACCCACGTGGGTACAGGGGCCCAAGGAGTTGGGCCATCTTCCACTGTTGCAGTGGATGCAAGACCTCTCTCTCTCTGCCTCTCCTTCTCTGTGTAACTCTGACTTTCAAATAAATAAATCTTTAACAACAAAAAAAAAAATATAGCATTACCAGCATCCCAGAAGGCCCCTTTGTGCCTTCTCAGTTACAACCCCTCCTTAACCACTATCCATCTTCATCTGTAATAGTGTAGATTTATTTTTGCCCATTTTTATATTTTATATAAACAGAATCATATTTTCTGTATTCTTTTGTGTCCGGCTTCTTCCTCTAAATGTTATTCTTCTGAGAATCATTCATGGTGTGTGTAGCAATGTTTCATACATTTTCTTTTTTTTTAAGATTTATTTTATTTATTTGAAAGACAGAGTTACAGAGAGAGGTAGAGATAGAGAGAGAGGTCTTCCATCCGCTGGTTCACTCCCCAAATGCCGCAACGGCTGGAGCTGAGCCGATCCGAAACCAGGAGCCAGGAGCTTCTTCTGGGTCTCCCACATGAGTTCAGGGGCCCAAGCACGTGGGCCATCTTCTACTGTTTCCCCAGGCCATAGCAGAGAGCTGGATCGGAAGATGAGCAGCCGGGACTAGAACCAGTGCCCATATGGGATGCCAGCGCTTCAGGACAGGGCTTTAACCCACTGTGCCACAGCGCTGGCCCTTCATACATTTTCATTGTTGAATATTATTTCATTGAATGAGTATACTTCACGGACTTGACTATAATGAATGGTGCTGCTATGAACATGCCTTTTGTGTCACATATGTATGCATTTCTATTGGCTGTATGTTTAAGAGTAGAACTACTGTGTCTTTTGAAAAAATTATTTATCTGAGAGACAGAGAGGGACAGAGAGAGTGTGTGCATACTGCCATTCACTAGGTCACTTCCCCAAATGCCTGCAACAGCTGGGGCTGGGCCCAGGCCAAAGCTGGAAGCCAGAATGTAATCCGGGCCCCCCAACATGGTTGGTAGGAAACCAATTACTTGAGACATCACCACTGCCTCCAAGGGTCTGTGTTGGAAAGGAACTGGAATCATGAGTGGAGCCAGGTATCAAACTCAGGCACTTTGATATGGGATGCGAGCATCTTAAGGGATGTCGTAACTACTGGACTAAACACCTGCCTCTATTAGTCTCCAGGTATGCATATCTTTGTATTTTAGTAGATGCTACTAAACAGTTTTCTAAAGTGAGCATTTCAACATACACTTTTACTAATGCATATTTTTTTCACTTTCTGCATCCTTGAAAACACTCACTATTGTTTATATTTTTCATTTTATCAATTCTTGTGGCAAACAACATTGTGGTTTTAACTTTATTTCACTGATTAAAAGGTTGCATGCTTTTTCATGTGTTTATCAAACAGTTATCCTCTTAGAACTGTCATCGTTTCTACTTGTGACAATTCTGATGGGTGATCATCTTCCTTTATATTGACTACAAATCTATTTTACCTTCAAGGGCCAGCTGAAATGTTACCTCGTTAGTGAAGCTTTCTCCCTATCCAAGGTCATATCCAAGGTCAGAACTCTCAGCACTTTGCTTTCAACTATGATATTTCACTTAGTGAACATCTATTTTCACTTAATATTTGGTGACACTGTTGGAGCAACTTCAGGTTTATGTCATGGGGCCTATCTATTTGTAATGACCTCCTTTACCAGATCAGGAACTTTTCAAGGGTCAAAAGAGCCACCTCATTTAGTTCTGTGTACTTCCTCCATTCACTATCCCTACACTTACAGAGTGGCAAGCACATAGTAGGCCCTCAGTAAACATTTGTGAAATGAAGTGCTTGTTTTTGCACTTTGGATCTGCACAGGGTCTCAGCAAATGGTTAATGCTCCTGAATTAATACTAAAGCAGATTTTTGTGAGGGAAGGATTAAGTCCAGTCACTGAAGACTCCTCCATAGCTCCGAGGCTCAGAACTGGACCTTGGATTCGATTTCCTAGGTTGGAGGGACAGGAACTCAGGCCTCTGATATGCTCCTAAAATGTGAGCTCCGTGGAGGTAGGGATTTTTAGCCCCAGTATCTAGAAGAGTGCACATAATACCTAGTACATGTTTAATAATTGCTTGTTAAGTGAATAAGAAAGTTGACAAAGTAGCCCAAGTCCCCACCCTGTATTTCATCTTTCCCTGGCATTTAAAATGCTGTATTAGTAGCTCCTTCCTTCAAATTATACCCTTTCAAAATACCAGTCCCAAAAGACTTACTGACTCACTCAACTTTTCGTGTGTGCATTGTGATGGGCTCCTCACAAAGCAGTTTCATATCCAGCATCCCTTTTGATCTGAGTAGCAATTTTCTGAGGTGAGCAGGTCGGAGATTATCATGCCCATTTCACAGAGAAGGGACTGAGGCTCAGAGAGGTAAAATTATTTTTTTTTTCAAGTTACTCAGCTAGTATGTGGAAAAGTCAAGTCTTGAATCCAGGTTTTCTTACCTCTATCTAGAAGTTTCCCCACCACAAATGAATTTACTGGACTTGTGAGGGTAAGAGGTACTTGAGGGCTCTGCAGATGGGGATGGAGTGGGAAGGAAAAAGGGAGGAAACTTCACACAGGGAGAAGAAGGTGGGGACCAATGGCTGAAAATGAGTCTGGTGCTGTAGCTGATCTTCCTCCTACCCTGGCCACTGCCTCAGGGGTCTCAGTTTTGTCATGGGGGCCAAATCTGGAATCTAGATCAGTAAAGCTCACTCACAGTGAACTCTACTCTGGCTTAGAAGGGTCCAATTCAGGGGTACTTGGAAAAGAAGCCATATTTCAGGCCATCTTCCTATTTAGTTTTAGGGGTTTGTGGATTTTTGTTTGGTGGGTAAAGGGCAGAGATGGTCATAAACATACCCCTCCATATCCATCTAGAGGCAACAAAACAGCAACAAAATCCCTATATCCAGATTTCCGGAGAAGCACCATGGGTGAGAAGGAGGTGGGAGTGGGTCCCCAAGTTTTTACCCAACTAAAGAAAGCCAAATAGAGCTACCGGAAGCAGATGACATTGAGAAGTTACAAACCCGTTTCCAGCACTTCCTTTTTGAAGTGCCTCCTCATGCACAAGTCTGGGTAGTAGAGGGGTTTGGGAGGAGCAGCAGCCCAAGCTCAATACTATCGGGTTCTGTGTTTGCAAGTAAGATGAGGGATCAGCTGAGAGAAAGGGGCACTGATGACAACGGTCAGGGATTTGGAAAAAAAAAAAAAAAGGCAAAGGAGTTGATGGTTTTAGTGTTTGGCTGGTGGTGGGTTAGCAATCTTACACTTTGAAGGGTATTTAAACCGAACTTTTGAATGAGGGCTGCTGAACGCGTGTAGGGCAGGACTTTCGCCCACTCTCCTCCCCCTTTCTACCCCTAACAAGCTTTCCTCTGTGCTCTCAAAGCACTCTAATCAGCTGAGCTGGATTGTGAGCCCCTTTCTGTGTCGCCGGGCACACGATAGGTGCTCTATAAGCTCGTGTTAAGTGTACGAGCCAAGGAGCCTAGGTTGGGACCTCACAAGTATTTTGGCCTAAAGAGACATGGGAAATCATTCCACCCCATCTTGCTTGCCCTCACAAACCACAGCTTCTGTACCAGTCTCAATCCAGTAACTAAATAGTTTTCTTCCTTCCCCTCTTCCTGCCTTCTTTCTGAAATTCCTTTCTAAAGGAGAGACTTCCTGATGCCCTTGAAATCTGTTACGGTGAAAGAAAGGAACTACTGGAGTCAGTAGACTTGGGTCTAGGTCTCAGCACTACCACTGTCACCAAGTGACTTTGGGTGAGTCCCTTACCCTTTCTGAATGTTTTAGTGCCTTCACTTCACAAGATAATTAACTCAGATGAGTACTTTCCCAACTGTGCTCTTTGGTGCCATGGAGTATCATTTCTCAAAGTGTGACACAAGAATATGAGACTATCTTAGGTGTTACCAGAAACAAATTCTTTATATGAATTACAAAAATATATCTAGGATATTATCTATGATGTTACATAAGATGAGGGTGAATTTATTTAAGAAAAAAAGTTAGTTTAAACAAATATACGAAATATTAGCACACTGGCTGATAAATATAGAGAAAAAGTCATATGGAAGCTGTGGATAGGACTAAAGTTTGGGCAGCACTGCCCTATAATCCTGAGGCACCCCTGCAGGGCAAGATTGAGCCCCGGGCCTCCCACTGCCACTACTATTATTACCCTTCAACAAAGAGCATCACTTTTAATTTGAAGAAAGAGGCTTAAACCTCTTCCCCAAAAGTAAAGCAAAGCAAAGAAAAACAAACCACAAAAACTCTGGCCAAGGTAATTCTCAAGGGCCCCCAAAGCTGACGTTCTAAGACTCTATATCCCAACAACAGGTCTTGGATATTCTGGACTGAGTGGAAACTTGATTACTCTGCTAAGTCAGGTGATTTGAAAAGCTGCCCATTTTCCTGCAGTTCATTTTAGACTCCAGGGCAAAGTTGTGGGAAGAAATAAGGACTCTGCCATTCGAAGTTAGTCTTAGGGGTGTTGGTGGGGGTAATAGTCTCCAGAGTCCAGCTGCCACCTGGTGGCCATAGGCATCTGTGGGTATGGGTAAGATGTTCCTTTTGGCCTGGATTGGCATCGATTCGGGGCAACCAGTTCCAAAGCACCATAGTTCCCAACAGGCCTTGGAGATTGTGGATTAGGGGTGGAGATAAGAGAGACAGATGAATCTAAGATTCATCTTTACACTTTACAGCTCTGGCTTGTATATCTGACCAGGCTATATGCCTTCTTCAGCCCAGGGAAGAATGACATCTTGAGCCAAACCCCAAATTCAGTCCAGTTTGCTTGACACCCAAGTCTTTGCAAGAAGGAACTGTTGGTGTCTCCTCAGGTTCATCTTCCCATCCTAACCTGTAGTCTCAATAGCAGCTTCCCAAAATAAGAATCATTTGCTACTTCAACAGCACCAAGAAGGGCTTGGGAAGGTTTTAACACCTCTTCCCATAACTTCCATCATAGTCACACATTCATGATGTGGATAGTTGATGTTTTTTCAAATTTATGTCATGTGGTTTGCAAACAGTTTGAAAAGAGAGTTCCCTAGTCCCTTTTTCCAACCAGTTTTCTCTGTTACCCTTTTTTTGTTGTTGTTGTTTTGACAGGCAGAGTGGACAGTGAGAGAGAGAGACAGAGAGAAAGGTCTTCCTTTTTGCCATTGGTTCACCCTCCAATGGCCGCTGCAGCCGGTGCACCGCACTGATCCGATGGCAGGAGCCAGGAGCCAGGAGCCAGGTGCTTTTCCTGGTCTCCCATGGGGTGCAGGGCCCAAGCACCTGGGCCATCCTCCACTGCACTCCCTGGCCACAGCAGAGGGCTGGCCTGGAAGAGGGGCAACCGGGACAGAATCCGGCGCCCCGACCGAGACAAGAACCCGGTGTGCCGGCGCCGCTAGGCGGAGGATTAGCCTAGTGAGCCGTGGCGCCGGCCCTGTTACCCTTAAAAACTGTCTATTTGGAAATTCTGGATCTACTTCAGTATTCAGGATACATGTAGCACTCATAATTGTTTCTGTAAATACAATATTTTAGAAGTTACAGTATATCAGCCACTGAAAAATAATGAATTAGAAATCTATAAGTGTGGGCTGGCATTGTGGTGCAATGGGTTAAGCCACTACCTGCTATGGTGGTATCCCATAGGATCACCAGTTCAAGCCCTGGCTGCTCTACTTCCAATCTAGCTCCCAGCTAATGCACTTGAGAAAGCACTGAAAGATGGTCCAAGTGCTTGGGCCCCTGCCACCTGTGACAAATAAAGACATTTGTTCATTTTCAAAGTAAGATATTCAGCTGTGAGTAGAAAATTATCAGTTAGCTAGCATAACAGCTTGCAAATGTGTGGAAAGTTACAAGTAACTAGCTAGCATAACAGCTAGGTTACAAACTACAAAGTATGTGCACTGGAAAGTCCCAAAGCAAAGGAGATGTTCAACAAATAGAATGTTAGAGACGGTTAACTTAGCAAAACTAAAACAGATGGTAATAATAAAACTTAGGTGATGTCCGAGAAGTTTGTAACCACATAGTACTCAGCCCATGAGGAACCAGGGGAGGGACCTGCATGCTAGGGAATAAATTGCTTGCTATAACTGCCTGAGGAGTGTCTGCCCACCAACACCTAATCTTGGAAGACCATTAATAAAGTCTCACTTTTGCTACACTTCTAGTGTCTGAGTTCATCCTCTGAGTGGGCAGATGAGGATATTTCCCACACCACTCACATAGGAGACCTAGATGGAGTTCTTGGCTCCTGGCTCAGCCCCAGCTATTGCAGCCATTTGGGGAATGAACCATCAGATGGAAGATCTCTCTTTCTCTCTCTCTCTCTCTCTCTCTCTCTCTCTCTCTGTAAATCTTTCAAATAAATAAGTACATAAATCTTTTTTTATAAAAAAAGAGAAACACACAGGTTTACATTTCTCCATGAAAGCAACTAATGAGCTAGAAACGCTGTCAAAATCATCTTTGTTAAAACTCTGGAATCTAGTAAAAAACTTACAAAAGGGGAACACTTGATGAAAAGATGTTGCTTCAAGGTAGGAAAGCACAGTGGTTTTTTTTTTTTAAGATTTTTATTTATTTATTTGAGAGGTAAAGTTACAGACAGTGAGAGGGAGAGACAGAAAGGTCTTCCATCCGCTGGTTCACTCCCCAAATGGCTGCAACGGCTGGAGCTGAGCCAATTCGAAACCAGGAGCCAGGAGCTTCTTCAGGTCTCCCACACTGTGCAGGGGCCCAAGGACTTGGGCCATCTTCTATTGCTTTCCCAGGCCATAGCAGAGAGCTGGATCAGAAGAGGAATAGCCGGGACCAGAACCAGCTCCCACGTGGGGTACCGGCACTGCAGACAGCTGCTTCATCTGGTACGCCACAGCACCGGCCCCAGAGTGATATTTTAAATCACCCACTTTTCGCTCCTGGTGCAAACTGATAGTGCCAGAGGGACTGACACAGACCTTACTCTCAAAGAATTGTATGGGCCTCAATATGCCTGGAGCCTCCCTGAAGAACTAGCAGGAAACCTGGGGGTGTTTGCAGGACTTGGGTGGCTTCCATGGTAGCTATTGCTGAAAACATTTTTTAAGGGTTCATTTTATTTATTTGAAAGAAAGAATGACACAGAGAAAGGGAGAGACAGAAAGAGATCTATCCACTGGTTCACTCCTCAAATGACTACAATAGCCAGGGCTGGGCCAGGCTGAAGCCAGGAGCCAGGAACTCCATTCAGGTCTCCCACATGGGTGGTAGGCCCTCAAGCATTTGGACCATCTTCTGCTACTCTCCTAGGCCCATTAGCAGGGAGCCGGATTGGAAGCAGAGCAGCCGGGACTCAAACTGGCCCCATATATGGGACGCAGGCATTGTAAGCAGTGGTTTAACCTGCTACACAACACCATGCCCAGCTCTGGAATTTTAATCCAGTTCTTTTTAACAGTTTCAATTCTTCTGCTGTGCATTTATGAATCATAATTTTTCAATATGTCCTTGAACATGTTTATAATAGTTGTAATGTTCTGGACTGATTATTTCAATATCTGGATCATCTAAAAGCCTCTGTTTCTGTTTATTATCTTCCTTCTTGATTATGTGTCATATTCTGCTGTTTCTTTGCAAATATAATGATTAGTTTTTAAACTGAGCATCATGAGTAACATGTTATAGAAACTCTGGATTGTGCCTTATTTCTTCGAAGAAAGATTTTTTTGTTCTATCAGAGAGTTAAGGTGTCTCTAGTCAAACTTCAGCATTTGTCTTTCCTAATAGCAGCATTTTTTAGGAATCCAGAGTAATTGTTTTGCAAAATGTCCTTCAATTTGGATTTGCCTGATTCCTTTCTCATGATTAGATTCAGATTAAATCTTTTGAGTCCAAATGCTACATAGATGATGTTGTATCTTTCTCTGCACATGTACCTAAAGAAGTATATGAGGGGCCGGCACTGTGGCACAGTGGGCTAAGCTTCCACCTGTGGTGTCAGCATCGAACCATGTGGGTGCTGATCAGTGTCCCGGCTGCTGCTCCTCTTCTGATCCAGCTCTCTGCTATGGCCTGGGAAAGCAGTAGAAGATGGCCCAAGTCCTTGGGCCCCTGCACCTATATGGGAGATCCAGGAAGAAGCTCCTGGCTCCTGGCTTTGGATCGGCCCAGCTTTGGCTGTTGTGACCATTTGGGAAGTGAACCAGCAGATGGAAGACCTTTCTCTCTGATTCTCCCTATCTGTCTGTAACTCTAGCTCTGATAAATAAAAAAAAAATCTTTTTTTTTTTTTTAAAAGTACATGATACCAGTTGGACCCATTATGGTTATGTTAAATTCTCACCTGCCCTCCAAAGGACATGCACTCACCAATGTTCTGTGTCCCCACCCCTCTCAGTCTCTTACACATGGTGAATTTCATTTATTCATATGACTTGTCTGGCCCCTTTAAGTGATCTCTTATTTTTCTTTTAAGATTTATTAATTTATTTATTTGAAAGGTAGGCTGACAGAGAGGAAGAAAGAGAGAGTGAGAGAATATGAATCTTCCATGTACTGGTTTACAACCCAAAAGGTTGCAACAGCAAGAGCGGGAGCCAGGCAGAAACCAGGAGCTGGAACTCCATGCAGATCTCTCACATGGCGGGCAGAGGCCCAAGTAATTGAGCCATCTTCCATTGCTTTTCCAGGTGCACTAGCCGGGAGCTGGATAGGAAGCAGAGCAGCCGGGACTCAAACCAGCACTCATGTGTGATGCTGGCATCACAAGTAGTGGCATAGCCTGTTGAGCCACAACACAGGTTCCCCTATGATATCTTATTTAAATCCTGGCTGTGCTTCACACTATACGTCAAGTTTCAGTTCCTCCAGAATCCCTTCTCTGATCATCCTACACTATACCATTTATCCTTCCTAGTAGCTCTAAGCCACTGACTCTTCCCCATCTTTAACACTTACTGAAATAGTTTTATAATGCCTTAAATACAACTTGGCATATTTTTAATGGCTTCTGTTGCTACAAAGGATATTGTACCTCCCCTTTGGTCTCCCTTCATATGGCTGGGATCTTTTGTTTTGTCATTGTGTAAGAAAAGAGGAGGATGTGTTGTGGAAAGGGATAAGAGAAGGGAGAATAAGAGCTTTGGAGGTAATAGGATGGTATCTTCTCTACTTTGCCCATGGTTCTCCCCTTCCCCCTACCAATTAGTTCTGAATTCACTACAGGTAGTAAGAGTTTAGAGGCAGATGCTGATGGACTTATTCAAAAAGGATCCTGCAATATATGGACACAAGAGTTTTTGCAGTCTCAACTCCCCAGGCCCAAAGTACTCACACACACCCTCACATCAGTTGGGGTTGGTAACATAAAAGGCAACACCCTTGGCATGGCCATTGATGATTTCATGATGAACCACTGCAGCAGTGAGGCAGCTCCAAGTGGCTTTGCACACTATGATTTTACACAAATGGACTTCAGAATAGGAGGAACAAGTGAGAGCAAATACTATATCATAGTCTGGCAAACTTATTTGTGGGCCTGGAGATGAGCTTTTTTGGAATACTTGGGGGAGAGGGGCACTTTGGATAAGAGACTGAAATCCTTCTAGTTCTTGGCAGGAGGCAATTGAGTCACTGACATTTGTTCTAATAGATTGTGAGTGGATGGATGCATGTGTGTGTGTGTGTGTGTGTGTGTGTGTATCTCATATGTTACAGTAAGCTCCTTCAGAAAGGAACTTTGTTTATGCACACACCATGTAGCTTAACTCAGATTTGGACTCACAGCAGTACCAAATACTCATAACTTTGATTCTTCATGATTTCATTGTTAACTTATTACTAGAATGAAATGTTTTCTTTTCCTAACTGAATCATCAGCACATTATTTTCTCAATGCAGAGTAATTGGATGGTACTGGAGTATAATTTATTAGTTTCATTTGTCAGGTTTCTGGGTCCTAAAGTAGTTAAACAAGCAGATACACCTTTATTTCAAGTAGTAAGATAATATCTTGTCTTCTCTTCAGAACATTTTGTCATGAGTAAACCTCTTGAAGGTCTGCATATGCAATAGCAAAGAAAACTTTGGGTAAGCAAAAAATAATATCGTTCCAGAAAGATAGAAGACAGGTAAGGTTCTGACAATCCAATACTGTTCATGCCCCCAAACCATAGCTTATCATGATCTCATTTGTAGCGAGTAAAAACCTCCAAGATCTGTGCCTTCTTCTTCCGAGTTCCATGCGTCCACTAATTCATCATTACAGCAAAAATTGATGAGAATCTCAAGGCACATAAACAATTAGACTAAGCCTGAAAGAAATTATGAATTGAAGGAGCAACTTGAAATAATAATATACAACCTGTAATAATAGTTATATGTAATTTGTGGTATAATAAAAACAATAGTAAGCTATCACTTATTAAATACTTACTCTGTTCCAAGTAATGTTCTAAGCCCTCATTTGAACCTTGCCACAGCCCTATGAGTAATAGATACAATCTTTACCCATTTCACAAATGAATAAACTATGGCACAGAGAGGTTAGCTTGCACAAAGCTACATAACTCAAAGTGAGAATTCAACCTCGGCCATATGGCTCCAGAGCTCAAATTCTTAATGACTTATACAAAACAAAAGCAGATCTGATTTCAACAGCCTGGCTCTTTCCACTCATCCCACACGCTCACGGCTTGGGAGAGAAAACACTAAAGAATAGTATAGAGAAAGAATCTTGAACTATAAGGGATCCAAATGATTATCTAATCTGATTGCCAGAACACCATGGTTACCGTGTTGCTATGATGAAATGCCCTTTATTTTCACACCTCATCCATCTGCACGTTAATTTCCCGCTGGTGGCTGTATCTGGCAGGGTTCTTAGCAATAAGCAATAGGAACCAACTCTGACTGATTTAATCAGCAAAGTTTTTTTTTATTGTTGTTGTTATTATTAAAGAATTAGGTAAGTGTTTATTGTTAATTTTATTAGATTGCAGTGATGGTATTGTGGTTTTATATATTTTTAAAGTCCAGATCTTAACATAAATACTAAAATACTTCTGGGTGAAATGATGTGATGTGTCATTTTTGGTTTAAAATAAGACAAGCAAAAAGTGGGATGGTATGAAATAGGAAGGGCAAAATGGCTGGATGATGGGTAGTCATTACAGTAGTCTCCTTTTTAAAAACATTGCACTGTGGTGTAGTGGGTAAAGCTGCTGCCTGCGGCTCTGGCATCTCATATGGGTGCCAGTTCAAGTCCTGGTTGCTCCAATTCCAATCCAGCTCCCTGATAATGTACCTGGGAAAGCAGCAGAAGACGGTCAGGCGCAGCTCCAGCCTTTGTGGCCATTTGGGGAGTGAACCAGTGGATGGAAGACCTCTTTCTCTTTGTAACTCTGCCTTTCAAATAAATAAATAAATCTTTAAAAAATAAAAACATTGTTTAAAAATATAAACCACCACTTGGAATGCCCACGTCCCATATTAGAGTGCCTGGGTTCAAGTCTCAGCTCCACTTCTAAATACTGCTTCCTGCTGCTGTACAACCTGGGAGGCAGCAGCTCACGGCTCAAGTACTTGGGTCCCTGCTACCCACCTGTAGAACTCAAATTGAGTTCCAGGCTCCTACCTTTGGCCTAACCCAGCCCTGGCTGTTGTAGGCATTTGGAGAGTAAACCAGTGGATAAAAGATCTCTGTGTTTCTGTTTCTCTCTCTGCATCTCTGCTTCTCAAATAAACAGATAAAATTTTAAAAGTTGTGGGGAGCAACTGGGAGCAACTCGGACTAGACTAAGTTACTGGAATTAAGACTTACTCTATGCATCTGCTCTCCCACAATATGGCGCTGAGAAGGGAGTAACAGCTTCTACACAGCTGCCTCCAGTTCAACCAATAAACTGTAGGACCTGCTCCTGATTGGAGGAGAGCAGCGTACTCGGCCGTGTGGGTAGCAGAGTTGGGATTGGAAGAGGACTATAAAGGAGGAGAGAGACAACATGCACCAGGAACATCTATCTGAAGGAACACCTGTGCAGCCCCCGAGAGAGCCGGCCGGCGGTGTGCCGCTCCCCCGCAGAAGTGGGGAAAGTGGCAGGGGGAACCGCCCTTCCACGGAGGTGGAAGGGACGGTAGCCAACCCGGGAAGAACCAGCAGCAAACCCGGGAAGGGCCGAGCAGACAAAAGAACAGCGCAGGGTCCTGTGTCATTCCTCCATGAAGAGGGGGAGCGACATAATGGTGCCGTGACTCGGATATGAAGCCTAGGCAGGGTTTAGTGTCGTTCCTCCATGAAGAGGGGGAGCGACAAAAGTAAAGAAATAACCAAGTGTGTGTTGCACAAAAACATGTTACCCCTCAAAAATAAAAATCCTGGACATAATATATAAATATATAAAAAGGGTAAACTGCCACTTGGAACACTTGGCATCCCATATCAGCCTGCAGGCTCAAATCTCAACACCTCTGCTTCCAATCCAGCTTTCTGCTAATGCATCCTGAGAGGTAGCATTTGAGGGCTCAAATAATTGGATCCTGACCACCCACGTGGCAGATCCCAATGGAGTTCTGGGCTCCTGGCTGTGGCCTGGTCGAACCCTAGCTATTGTGGGCATTTGAAGAGTGAAGCAGAATGAGAGAAAGACTCTCTCCCTCCCTCCCCCTCCTCCCTCTCCCCCTTCCTTTTATGTAGATGAAAATAGATAAAAATAAACATTAAAATAAAACAGATGAATACTCTAAAAGGTAAAGAAAAGAAGATAGACTGAGGGTAGCTGAGGAACAGCACAGTGGTGAATTCCTGTGGTTCCTTTTTTGCTTCATATATCCCAGACTTGAAGCTGAAGAAGCTAGAAACCCAGAAATGCCAAAAGGGTGCAGACAAAAAGGTCCCAACAAAAGCCTGCTCTCTCTGGCCAAAGATAAACAAAAAATAGCTTAGAAAGAGAAAAATTGGGGTTGTTGGAGCATAGTGCGTTAAGCCACCATCTGCACATCCCATATGGTCACCAGTTTGAGTCCTGGCTACTCCACTGCCAATCCAGCTCCTTGCTAATGCACTTGGGAAGGCAGAAGAAGATGGCCCAAGTGCTTGAGCCCTTGCCACCCCCATAGGAGACCCAGATGAAGCTCCTGGATTCTATCTGGCCCAACACTGACCTTTGCAGCCATCTGGGGAGTGAACCAGCAGATGAAAGATCTGTCTTTCTCCCTGTCTCACTCTCTAATCTGCCTTCCAAATAAATAAAATAAAACAAATCTTTTTTTAAAAGAAAGAGAAAAATTATATAAAATAATGTTCTACTATAGCCAAACTGCTACACACACAAAAATACACTGTAGCCCCCCCACACACTTATGCCAATAAAGGATGAGCAGTGAGCCTAGACTTGCACTCCCATGAGGTTGTGTTGTAGTGAGGCACTCTCAATACCACAGTGGAATGATGTCAGTGAAGACTTTCATTCTCACTGCAGGTAAGAAGGCACCTTACAACAGATCAGTGGAGACCAAGTGGAGAGCCAGAACTCTCACCTCCACCCAGGAGTAATGAAGCAGCTCCTTCTTTGGAAGTCAATAGAAACCCAGTGGAGAAACCTGGACTTCTACCTTCGGCTACTCTTGCTAGAGCACTATTAGTGAAAGCCAGGTAAATGGAAGGGTTCAATAAGATTCTGAATCTCCACAACATAATATGAAAATGCCCTGTTTTTAATTTTTAAAAATTGCTAATTGTGGCCAGCGCCGCAGCTCACTTGGCTAATCCTCTGCCTGCGGCACCGGCACCCCGGGTTCTAGTCCTGGTCGGGGTACCGGATTCTGTCCCGGTTGCCCCTCTTCCAGGCCAGCTCTCTGCTGTGGCCCGGGAAGGCAGTGGAGGATGGCCCGGGTCCTTGGGCCCTGCACCCACATGGGAGACCAGGAGGATGCACCTGGCTCCTGGCTTTGGATCAGCGCAGCATGCCGGCCGTAGCGGCCATTTGGGGGATGAACCAAAGGAAGGAAGACCTTTCTCTCTGTCTCTTTCTCTCTCTCACTGTCTAACTCTGCCTGTCAAAAAAAATGGTTAATTATATAGACTCTTCAATAAATGTGCTGAAAAAACTGGATATGCAGGTGCAGAATAATGAAGTTGGGCCTTTACATTACGATACATACACAGACTAACTCAAGAGCCTGATTTCAACTGTTTTGGATATACATTCAAAAGGGAGATTGCTGGATAATTAGGTAACAATTCTATTTTTAGGGTTTTTTTTTAAGAACTTCTGTACTATTTTGTAAAGCAGCAGCACCATTTTATATTCCTACCATCGTACACAAGGGCTACATCCCCACCTTCTTTAATTAATCAATCATTAATTAGTTAATGACACTTGTTATTTTCCAGGTTTTTGACAGCAGCCACCCCATTAGGTATGACTTGAATTTCCTAATGATTAATGATGTTAAGCATCTTTTAAAGCTTTCTTCACATCGAAGGAGTGAAAAAGGCAATCTATAGAATAAAAGAACATATTTGCAAATCATATCCAATCATCCCACTGTGACCACAAGGGCTTGGTTCCAGGACATCCCCTCAATACCAAATCCACAGAAATGGCATAGTATTTGCATATTACCCAGATATATCCTCTTGTATACTTTAAATTGTAAGTAAATAAGATTACTTAGAATACCTCATACAATGTAAATACTGTATAAATATTGCTATGCTATATTGTCTGAGGAATAAAAATTGTACATGCTCAGTAAAGATGCATTCTTTCCAGTATTTTCCAAAAATGGGTGATTGAATCTGCAAATGTAGAACCCACAGTTACGTAGGGCCAACTATATCTGATAAGTGGTTAATATACAGAATATATGAAGAACTTCTGAAACTATATAACAGAAAAAAATAGGAGTTGAGTAGGCATTTCTTCAAAGAAGATATACAAATAGCTATCAAGTATATTGCACCCTTGTACACTGTTGGTAGGAAGGTAAAATGGTATAATTGCTATGGTAAACAGCATGGAGAATCTTCAAAAAATTAAAATCAGAATTATATATGATCTAGCTATCTCACTTCTGAATGTATATCCAAAACAACTGAAACTAGAATCTTGGGGCAGGTATTTGGTTTAGCGATTAACAGGTTAGGATGCCTATATCCTACATTAGAGAGCCTGGTTTCGACTCACAGCTCCACCTCCTAATTCCAACTTCCTACTGATGTGGATCCTGTGATGTAGCTCAAGTAGTTGAATTCCTGCCACTCATGGATTGATATCCCCCCGGGATTCAGTCCCTTGTCTTGTAGGCATTTAAGGAGTCAGTGGATAGGAACTTTATTTCTCTCTCTCTGTCTCTCTCTTTGCTTCTCAAGTAAAGTTTTTTAAAACTTTAAGTCTGGGGACTGGTGTTGTGGTGTAGTGGATAAAGCTACTGCCTGGGACACCGGCATCCCATACGGCGCCAGTTCATGTCCCAATTGTTCCACTTCCGATTCAGCTTCCTGCTAATGGCCTGGGAAAAGCAGCAGGAGACGGCTCAGGTACTTGGGCCCTTCCAGCCACATGGGAGACCCAGATGAAGCTCCTGGCTCCTGGCTTTGGCCTGGCCCAGCCCTGGTTGTTGCAACCATCTGGAAGAGTTAACCAGAAGATGGAAGATCTCTGTCTCTCCCTCTCTCTCTGTAACTCTTTCAAATAAATAAATCTTTAAAAAAATTTTTAAGTAGGACCTTGAAGAAATATTCGCACACTCATGTTGACTGTAGCATTATTCATAATAGCCAAGCAGTGGAAACAACCCAATTACTCACTGATAGATGAATGGATAAACAGAACATGGCATAGATATATATACAACAGAATGTTGTTCAGCCTAAAAGAAAGAAATTCTGTCACATGCTACAACATGGATGAACCGCAAGGAAATGCTGAGTGAAATAAGCCAAAGACAAGAGTACAGATACCATATGATTCCACCTTATGAAATATCTAAAGCAGTCAAAATCAGAAACAGAAAGTGGAAAGCTGGCTGGCAAATGCTAGAGTAGTGATAATTAGTGTTCAGTTTCTGTTTTGCAAGATGAAAAAGCTCTATAGATGTGTTGCACAACAATGTGAATATCCTCAGAATTATTGAATTGCACATTTAAAAATTAAGATGATAAAAGGTTGAGTGTTTTTTACAATAAAAAATAAGTGTACAAAAGATTCTCACAAAACAAAGAATCCAAGAAAAAATTGGACAAAATATTTGAACTGACACTTCCTCAAGAAAGATAAATGAGAGGCCAGCACTGTGGTGCAACTGATCAATCTGCCACTTGCAACCCTGGCATCCCATGTCATCCTGTGACCACTGAGGAATAATCTAGCAGATGGAAGATCTCTCTCTGTGTGTCTCTCCCTCTTTCTCTGTCATTCTGCCTTTCAAATAAATAAAATAAATCCTTTTTTTTTTTAAAGAAAGATAAGTGAGTAGCAAATTAGCACATAAAAAATGCTTGGGGTGGAGACTGTGGCACAAAAAGTTAAGCTGCCATTTTGGATGCCAGCATCCCATCCATACTGGAGTCTGGCTACTCAGCACTTCCAATTCAGTTTCCTGTTAATGCACCTGGGAGGCACAAATGCTTGGGCCTCTGCCACCCACGTGGGAGACCCGTGTAGAGCTCCTGGCTCTTAGCTTCAGCCTGGTTCAGCCCTGGCTGTTTTGGGTATTCGGGGAGTGAATCAGCAGATGGAAGATTCCCTCTCTCTTGCTCTCACTCTCACTGTGCCTTTCAAATAAATAAAAAGATGCTCAATGTTATTAGTTATTAAATAAATGCAAATGTGGGGCTGGTGTTGTGCTGTAGTGGGTAAAGCTTCTGCCCACATCACCGGCATCCCATACGGGTGCCAGTTCAAGTCTCGGCTGCTCTGCTCCAGATCCAGCTCCCTGCTTATGGCCTAGGAAAAGTAGGCCTCATGGGAGGCCTAGATGAAGCTCCTAGCTTCAGCCTGGCCCAGTGCTGGCCGTTATGGGAGTGAACCAGCAGATGGGTGATCTCTTTTTCTTTGTCTCTCCCTCTCGCTGACTTTCAAATAAATAAATAAATCTTTAAAAATAAATAAATGCAAATGTAAACCACAATGATATACCAATATACATATATAAAAATGATTAAAAAAAAAACCATCTGGCTATTCCAAATCTTGACCAAGATTTGGAGAAAATGGAACACCCACAATCTGTTGGCATGAATGTAAAATGTTGTACCATGTAGGAAAGGGTTAACATGACAAGTCTATCCTTAAAAAGGCTTATATATATATATATATATATATATATATATATATATGTTTAGCCCTTGGATGGAATCTAGGAACTTAGCTGGAAAACAGTTCCCTACATCACTTTAAAACTTTCCCTACAGGTGGGTGTTTGGCTCAGCTGTTAAGCTGCTGCTTAAACTGCCAGCATTCAGTATCAGAGTGCCCAGGTTCAAATTTGGCTCTGCTCTCCATTTCAGTTTCCTGCTAACATGCACCTTGGGAGGCAGCAGATGATGGTTCAAGTACTTGGGTCCCCTGCCAACTACACAGGAGACCTAGATGAAATTCCTGACTTCTGGATTCTTCCTGGTCCAGCCGTGGCTGTTGTAGGCACTTGGGAAATGAAGCAGTGGATGGGAGCGCTCTCTCTGTTTTTTTCTCTGCCTTTCACATAAAATTAATACATAAACAAAATTTTTTAATGAAACAGAACTTTTTCCTGACTGATAAAGGTGGCTCACTGTGTCAAAACTGTTTGTACAAATGATAAGCTAAGATTTATGTTCAATGCCTGCTTTCCTTCTGGAAGTCTGGAATGTTAGTACGTGCTAGGCAGAGAGTGTCTATGTAGCCAGTGTCTGATAAAAACCCTTGGGCTCTGAGTCTCCAGTGGGCTCACTTGGACAGGAATGTTGCATACACATTGCTGCACATTTTGCTAGAGACATAATGTGCTGTGTAGATTACTCACTGGAGTGAGAAAGCCTGAGGAAGGCTACATAAAAATTTCTTCAGACTTGGTCTGTGTCTTTGCCAAAATGATCATGCTAAACATCTTTACTGTATCACCAGAATGAAATTTAGCCATGAGTAAAACTATATCTTGAGCATACTTCTAGTGGGGAGTCTTGGGACCCATTAAATAAACAGTTCTGGTACTTTTGAGTGCACCATAGCATATGACGCTATCATTCCACTCTGAGATGTTTACTCAAGAAAAATGAAAATTATATCCAACACTTGTACACAAATGTTCACAGCAACATTTTAATAGCCCCAAATGTAGATAATACACAAGCCCATCAGATGGTTAATGCATAACAAAAACCATGGAATACTACTCAGAAATAAAACTGAATGATTAAATTTTTTTTAGATTTATTTTATTTATTTGAAAGACAGAGTTACAGAGAGAGAGACAGAAAGAGAGGTCTTCCATCCACTGGTTCACTCCCCAGATGGTTGCACCGGCCAGAGCTGTGCCAATCTGAAACCAGGAGCCAGGAGCTTCTTATGGATCTCCCACATGGGTTCAGGGGCCCAAGGACTTGGGCCATCTTCTACTGCTTTCCCAGGCCACAGCAGAGAGCTGGATCAGAAAACAGCAGCCAGAACTAGAACTGGCGCCCATATGGGATGCCAGCGCTTCAGGTTAGGGCTTTAACCCACTGCGCCACAGTGCCGGCCCCAAAACTGAATGATTATAAAGCATCAAAAAAACCCTCTTTTTGGGGGGCTGGCTCTTTGGCATACCAGATAAAGCTGCTGCCTGCAATGCCGGCATCCCATATGAGTGCCGGTTCGAGACCTGGCTGCTCCACTTCTGATCTTGCTCTCTGCTATGGCCTGGGAAAGCAGTAGAAGATGGCCCAAGTCCTTGGGCCCCTGCACCCATGTGGGAGACCCGGAAGAAGCTCCTGGCTCCTGATCGGCCCAGCTCCAGACGTTGTGGCCATTTGGAGAGTGAACCAGTGGATGGAAGATATCTCTCTCTCTCTCTCTCTCTCTCTGCCTCTGCCTCTCTATATCTCTGCCTTTCAAATAAATAAATAAATAAATAAATCTTTTTAAAAAATTTTGGGATGGTGGGTATGTTTATATGTTGTTTATTTTTATTATTATTTTTACTTTTATTAGGCCCCCCTCCCTGACTTTCCATTATATTTGAAAGGCAGAGACACAGAGAAATCTTCCATCCTCTGGTTCACTCCCCAAATGCACACAATAAGCTGGGCTGGGCCAAGCTAAAGTGAGGAGCCTGGAACTCCATCCAGGTCTCCCACATGGGTGGCAGGGACCCAAGTACTTGAGCCCGCAGCTTCCCAATGTGAGCATTATCAGGAAGCTGGACTGAAGTGGAGGAGCAAGAATTCAAATCAATATGAGATGCAGGTGTCACAAGCAAAAATTTAAATGCTTCACTAAACACCTGTTCTCTATTATCTTGAGTGTAGTGATGCTTTCATGGTTGTATCATTTGTCAAAACTTACATTGTACATTTTACTTCTTAAAATCTTATTTATTTGAAAGGCAGAGCATGAGAGCGAGAGAGAGGGGTCTTCCATCTGTTGGTTCACTCCCCAAATGGCTACAACAGCCAGGGCTTGTCCAGACTAAAGCTAGGACCCAGGAACTCCACCTGGGTCTCACACATGGGTGGCAGGGGCACAAGTATATGGGCCATTTCCCACTGCTTTCCCAGGTTCATTAGCAGGAAGCTGGATCAGAAACAGAGCAGCTGCGACTCGAATTGGCGTACCCATATGGAATGCCAGTGTCTTGGGGTGATTTAACCCACTGTATCACAATACCAATCCCCATTGTACATTTTAAGCATGGTTATTTTATTGTATATAGTTTATGGCTATTCTATCTTCTCTATAATTAATCATTTTTAAAAGTACATAGCTTTTTAAAAAAAGATTTTATTTATTTCAGAGGTAGAGACAGAAAGGTCTTCCATCCGCTGGTTCACTCCCCAAAGGGCTGCAACAGCCAGAGCTGGGCTGATCCGAAGCCAGGAGCCAGGAGCTTTTTCGAGGTCACCCAAGTGGGTGCAGGGGCCCAAGCACTTGGGCTATCTTCTAATGCCAAAACAGTGAGCTGGATTGGAAGAGGAGCAGCCAGGACTCCAACCAGTGCCCATATGAGATGCTGGCGCCACAGGCGGAGGCTTAACCTATTGTGCTACAGCGCTGGCCCCAGTACATAGCTTTTGTCTAATCAATTCCTCTTCTTGGATATAGATGAACATATATAAACATACAAAAATGTTTATTTATGAGTATGTCCAAGGATACTTATCACATCACTATTTCAATAAGAGGAAAACTGGAAATAGATGTCCATCAAGTAATCTGCAAAATAGAAATAGGGTATATATACTCTTTTAAAACAGTAAGTTTTAAAAACCAATTAAGAAAAAGACAAATCACTCAATGAAAGGGGAAAATTTGACAGGAAACTCATAGAAAATGATCTAAATGGTCAATTAGCATATATAAAACATTCAGCTTCACTTGTAAACAAATGCCAATTAAAGCAACATGAAGCAAAATTGTCCAAATAGCAAAGATAAAAGGTTTGATAAAGCTCCCACTATTGATGAAGGAATAGATAAGCAAGCACTCTTATATAAAGCTGATTCCATAAAGGAAAAGATTGATAAATGGAACATTAAAATCACAAACTGCTTATTCAGAAGGAGCAGTTAAAACTATGAAAAGGCAACTCACTGAGTAGGAAAACATAGTCACAACAAATATACTTGACATAGCATTCATAACCAGAATATATAAATAGTCCTTACAAATCTATATTAAAAGATGGAGAATTCAATAGAAAAATAGGCAAAGGAACTGAAAATAGGGGCTGGCATTCTGGTGCAGCAGGTTAAGCTGCCACCTACAACACTGGCATCCCCTATCTTCCAGCTATTCCATTTTTGATCCAGCTCCCTGCAGATGCATCTGGGAAAGCAATGGAATATGACCCAAGTAGTTGGGCCCCTATCACCTATGTGTGAGATCCAGGTGGAGTTCCAGAATCCTGGTTCTGGCCTAGCCCCGAGCTGGCTTTTGAGGCTATTTAGCGCATGGAAGATCTCTGTCTCTCTGTATCTCCTGCCTTTCAAATAAATAAATCATTAAAAAACTTAAAAAATAATTACCCAAATAGTTCTATAAACACTAAAGAAATTGAATTTGTAATTTTAAATCTCCCCAAAAGGATAGATCATGCACACACACAAAAAAAGCCTAGAGTCTCTAGAAATTTTTCTCAAACATGCAAAGAAGTATAATCAGCAATTTTACACAATCCCTTCCAGAAAATGTAAAAATAGGAAATACTTTCCAGCTGAGTTTATGAGGCCACTATTACCTTAATATCAGAACCAGACAGCTCAGAAAAAGAAAACTATATACCAATACCCCTTTTGAATGTAGATGTAAAACTCTGCAACATGGGGCAGGCATTGTGGCGCAGTGGGGTAAGCCATCGCTTGGGACACCCACATCCTGTATCAAGAGTGCTGGTTTGAGTACTGGCTACTACTCCACTTCTGATCCAGCTCCTTGCCAATACACTTGGGAAGCAGATGGTGATTCATGTACTGGAGTTCCTACCACCCACATGGGAGATCCCAATGGAGTTCCAACCAGCCTAGTTGTTGACTGTTTGGGGAGTCAACTTAGGGATGGAAGACCTCTGTTTATTTCTCTGCCACTTTGTTTTAAGATTTATTTAAGGCAGAGTTACAGAGAAAGAGGGAGACAGAGATCTGCCATCTGCTGGTTCACTCTCCAGCCAGCTGGCAGGGGCTGAAGCACTTGGGTCATCTTCTGCTGCTTTCCCAGGCACATTAGCAGGGAGCTTACTCAGAAGTGGAACAGTCAGGACTTGAATTGGCACTCATATGGGATGCTAGCATTGCAGGCGACAACTTAACCCACTATGCCACAACACCAGATGATCTGCTTTTCAAACAAATTTTTAATTAAAAAATTGAAAATGCACTTCACAAAAGATTATATCTAAATGGCTAATGAACATACAGGTATTTCAAAGTTTATGGAAAAGGGAATTAAAAGATGAATTCAGGAGCCAGCATCATGATGCAATGGTTAAGCCACCACTTGCGATGCTGGCATCCTATATTGGAGCACTGGTTCAACTCCCAGCTATTCTTTCCAATCCAGCTTCCTGCTAACGTGTCTGGGAAGGCAGCAGTTGGTGGCCCAGGTGCTTGGGCTCCTGCATCCACGTGGGAGGCATAGATGGAGTTTCAGGCTCTGGCTTCAGCCTGGCCCAGCCCTGGTCATCGCGGTCATTTGTGGAGTGAACCAGAGTATGGATGATCTCTCTTTGTAACTCTTTCAAATAAATCTTTTAAAAAGAAGGTATATATACCCCATCAGAATGGATTTTTTAAAACTTAAAATATTAAGTAGTATCAAGAATCTCAAGCAAGTAGAAAACTCACTTATGAAGAATCAACTGGTATAACCAGTTTGAAAAACTAGTAATAGCTATTACAGATAAAAATAAAAGCATATCATAAAAACCAGCAGTTCCACTCCAAAGTATATATAAAACAGAAATGGATAATTATATACAAGAATGTTCATGGTAGCATCATTCATAATATCCCAAAACTAGAAAACAAACCAAATGCTTATCAGCAATAGAATGGATGAATAAAGTGGGATATATTCAACAAAAAAATTTATGGCATTGAGAAAATAAAGCACTATGTAACATGATTTTAATATAATAACCTCAATAAAATTTAGAAAAATATACGTATGAATCAGCTTGTAAAAAGTAGAAAACGAGACAAAATTAACCTGTGTCTAAGCAAGAAAGGTGGTTACCCCTGAGGGAGTGTAACCAGAAGGAACTATAGGACGTTTCTGGGGTGCTAGTAATGTTATTATGTGATCTGGGTACTAAGTATAGGAATGACAGCATTGCTTTCATCAATGAGCTGTACATTTATGATTCTGTGCATTCCCCTGTATGTTATACTTCAATAATCTTTAAAAATGTAAAAGCAGCATGTAAAACAGTGGGTCAATTGGCAAAAGCACACACAAAATGTTATTAGATGTTATTGCTAATATGGGCCAGTGTTATGGTGGAGCAGTAAAGCCAGTAAAGCTACTGCCTGTGACTCCAGCATCCCATATGAGTGGAGGTTCAAGTCCCAGCTCTGATTCAGCTCTCTGCCTGGGAAAGCAGTGGAAGAGGGCCCAAGCGTTTGGGCCCCTGCCACTCACGTGGAAGAAGCTCCTGGCTCCTGGCTTCCTTCTGGCCCAGCCTTAACTGTTGTGACCATTTGGGGAGTGAACCAGCAGATGAAAGCTCTCTCTGTAATTGTGCCAAATCTTTTTAAAAAAGAACTTATTGCTGAGAGTTGGGGCTTGCAGAAATCTTGCTTATTCCTTCATATGTTGCTTTTGGTTTCTACAATGAATTCACACTTTTTAAAATTCATAAATGCAATTACATATATGCCTTTTTAAAGGTTTTTCTTTTCATTTTCCCCATCCATGTCAGCATGACCCCCATCGTACCATAGCTAAGTTCTATTAAAAATGTGGGCCCTTCCATGTATTTCTGTACTTCTAAAATCCTTTACAGATTTAGATATATACACATATAGTGAGGGTGCTTTTTGATGATTGTTTCAGACACACCCAAAAACAAGTAGAGATACTATCCACATGCCTTCATATATTTCTATTTGAATTAAATTATAATATAGACTATACCATTTTTATGATGGGAACAATTAACCTGCTTTTATTTGGAGAAAAATACAGAGCTCCCCTTAGCCACATCCTGGCTAGTTCTAGCCTTGGAACTGCCAGCAGTGCTCACCTCCCACGCAGAGAATCCCCACAGCCGCTGGGGTCAGCCTTGCTTGGGGTCAAACCAAGATAGGAAGGCCTGGGGAGATGCTGCTGATGTCTGCGCGAGCCCTTTAAAAACAGGCAGCCCATCTGAAGAGGGAAAGCACTACATCATGCCCGATTTCTGTAACTATCCAGGACCTTCCCCTTTTATTCCCCGGGATGACTTCTGATTGTGTGTTCACGTGTGGACCAGCACTCTTTGGATTGCTAACCTCCAGGCTTCCAAACAAGCTGGCCACCCTGCTCAGGACATCCCTAATACATTCAGGGGAGAGCACCTAGGGCGCTTCACAGAGGAGGATTTTTCGACGTAGCTCCTCTGGTGAACCTAATTCCTTGGTATCTTCTCGAAGTGCCAAGGTGAACCTCTAAGCCCCCTAATGGCTGGCCTTGGCTTCCATTTCCACCAAGGAGATTGAATCTTGGCGCCCAAACTCCGTCTTCTCTGGGGGGCAGAACTAGAGTCACCGGGACGCAGGTGACAGCATTCCTGCCGCGACCCTGCTCCCCACCTCTGGCCTCCCGGGAACGAATGGCCCGGAAGAACTGCGCGTCGCAGCGTGATTTCCTGCAGAGCCCCAGTCGGATAAAATTAGCCCATGGCTGACAGCTAACAAGCGTTAGGGTCCGGGTGCAGGGAAAGGGACCGCCCAGCTGAGCCCACCGCTCTGCCGCCCGCCCCGGGCATTCGTACCCGGGACTAGCAAACACCTGTTGTGCGCCCCGCGCCGGGAACAGGGCCTCTCACTCTCTCCTCTCCCGCCCAACGCGGCGACCCCATCGTGGGAACAGGGACCCGGCTAGAGATCTGCAGGGGCTGCACTCTCTTCACACCCACCCTGTCCTGCGGCGTAGCTACTGGGCCTGGGACGCCAATCGCGACCACGTCCCACCAGACCTGCTTCTCCTGCAGCCGGACCAGGTGGGCAGGGGCGCCGGAGTCGGAGGGGGCTCCAGCCACTTTCCCGTCTGCTAGCAGCTGAGATCCGGGAAACCGCGCCTCGGGAAGGCTTCTGCCCCGGTACGCAGCGGGAACACGGCCCGCCCCGGGCTCCCGCACTTTTCCGTGCAGGGCAGTGTGCCGGAAGGAGGGCGGGGGCACCCAGGCTCCGGCCCTGACGACCGTTGCGCCAGCCGGACGGACAGCAGCTCCGGGCCCCAGCTCCGCGGTCTGCAGCGGCTACGCTCACTCGGGAGCTCTCGCGGTGATGCGAGCGGGACCCGTCGAGAACTCCCGGCGAACCGCGACCCTCGGCCCTTTTGCTCGGGTCCCACAGGCCACTGCCTGCAAAGGACTCACGCAAGACACACGCGGCAATCAGAGGCCCGCGGGTGGGAACAACCCCAGGAAACGCAAACGCCGGGGCAGGCGTCGTCCTCCGCCTTCCTCTCCAACTTCCAGCCCTGGGCCCGCCCTGCAGGGCTGCCTCCTCCTCCACGCAGCCCAGCCCAGGGAGAGCGGCTGCTGCCAAACACTTCGCTCAGCCCTCAACATCCCCATTCTCCCTGAAACTGTCCCAGAACAGGGGTCACCCCTGGGAATGCTAACAAGGACACAAGTGACTTGAAGAGCTGCCTCCTGTATTTAACTCACCATCCCACCCTCCCGCACCCTGCTGTTGCAGTTCTGGGGTCACTTGGGTCTGAGTCATGAGATTCTTTTCACCCGATTCTTCAAGAACAGCCCAGGTCGGCCGGCTGGCGCTGCGGCTCAATAGACTAATCCTCCGCCTGCGGCGCCGGCACCACGGGTTCTAGTCCCAGTCGAGGCGTCTGTTCAGGTTGCCCTTTTTCCAGGCCAGCTCTCTGCTGTGACCCGGGAAGGCAGTGGAGGATGGCCCAAGTGTTTGGGCCCTGCACCTGCATGGTAGACCAGGAGAGGCTCCTGGCTTCGGATCAGCACAGTGCTCCGGCCGCGGCCACCTTTGGGGGGGTGGGGGTGAACCAATGGAAAAGGAAGACCTTTCTCTCTGTCTCTCTCTCTCACTGTCCACTCTTCCTGTCAAAAAAAATAATAATAAGTTAAAAAAAAAAAACAGCCAAGGCCAGCATTACAGCTCTCCCCAGCCCACCACCACCACCAGCACCTGATTAAGGAACAGCATAGCCGCCAGAGTTGCAGCTCTCCAGATCTTCTAATGGTTCACTCCTCAAATGGCCACAAATAGCTGAAGCTGGGCCAGACTGAAACCAGGAGCCAGGAGCTTCATCCGGGTCTTCCGCCATGGGTGCAGGGGCCCAAACGTTTGAGCCATCTCCCACTGCCCTCCCAGGTGCCTTAGCTCAGAAGTACAGTAGCTGGGACCAATCTGCGGACTGCCAGCACAATGGGCTGAAGCTTACCTGTTTGACCACAATGCCTGCCAGAAACAGCACAGGCTTCAGAAACAGCACAAGGCTCAATGGTAACAGCTTTCTTCACTGGATTCTTAAGGCCAGCACAGCCGCAGCTCTCTTCGCGAGATTATTCAGGGACAGCACAGCACTCAGTGTTTTGTTTTGTTTTGTTTTGCCTTGTTTTGACAGTCAGAGTGGATAGTGAGAGAGACAGAGAGAAAGGTCTTCCTTTGCCATTGGTTCACCCTCCAATGGCCGCCGCGGCTGGAGCACTGCGACCGGCGTACCGCGCTGATCCCAAGCCAGGAGCCCGGTGCTTTTCCTGGTCTCCCATGGGGTGCAGGGCCCAAGCACTTGGGCCATCCTCCACTGCCTTCCCGGGCCACAGCAGAGAGCTGGCCTGGAAAAGGGGAAACCTGGACAGAATCCGGCGCCCCAACTGGGACTAGAACCCGGTGTGCCGGCACCGCTAGGTGGAGGATTAGCCTATTGAGTGGCGGCGCCGGCCAGCACTCAGTGTTACATCTCTCTTCTTCCAATGGACCACAGCTTCTCTCTGCCAGACGCTCTTCTCCACAGGGATGTCTTGTGACCAAGGCGAATAAGGTACAATGGCACCAGGAAGGACACCTGGAAGGGCTGCTCGCCCAGAACTAACTCTCAAGACTGGCTCAAACTTCCATGTGCTTCTAAAGCAGGAAGTACTCCCTGATTGGTCAAGGTGTATGTTAATGAGATATTGCACTTGAACCAGTGAGGGAACAGACATAGGAGTAGCCTGTTTTGAATGCAGATTGCAGAGTTCTCGATCTCCAGAGGGCTGCACTCCGCTGATACGAAGACAGGATCCACGAACTTCTTCCAGGTCTCCCACACGGGTGCAGGGGCCCAAGGACTTAGGCCATCTTCTACTGCTTTCCCAGGCCATAGCAGAGAGCTGGATCAGAAGAGGAGCAACCGGGACTAGAACCGGCACCCATATGGGATTCTGGCACTTCAGGCCAGGGCTTTAACTTACTATGCCACAGCACCAGCCCCATGATTGCAGAGTTCTCAATCAGGTCTGCTGAGCAGATACAACAACATCTGAATTACATTGTACGTGTTTCTCCCCTCTCCCCGGGCATCCCATCCGGGCTCCTGAAGGGTAACATCAGGTATGTTTTTTCTTTCCCTTTCTAGGGGCTCCTGGAGTCCCTATCACCATTCTGCACAGACTTGTGGCCTTCAGTAGCTGGGCGAGGGGGGTGAAGGAGGGACCGTGGTGACCCCCTCCACCATCTTCCCAACCATACACACACAGACACACTCACATGCACCGCTGCCAAGGTGGAGTCTTCTGGGGAGGGGGCGGCAGCATTGCAGAGCCCCCACCTTAGGGCCTTGCAAAGGGGCATCTGCCAGCTACCTGCCTCTTCTTAGCTACCCACCCCCCCCACACACACACACACACAGCCACTCCCTTCCTCTCCCAGTGCTATGCACCACAGTGAGCCTATCTGGACACAGGCCCCTTCACAAACCCTGCGTGGGCAAGTACAGCTCACGGATGCTCCCACATTCCTCATCACTCTTGACCCTCTGCAACCCTGGGAGGCAGCCGTGCTTTTCCCATTTTACGGATGGCAGAATTGGGGCCCAGAGGGGAATGGAAGGTCTTCAACCCCTTCTCCAAGGCCTTTCCACCTCACTTCACAGAAAGCAGGAAAGTGAACAGATCTCCCCCTGGCTCTCAGAAAGCCACTTGCTGCTCCTGGAGTCAGTAACAGGGACTCCAGGGGTCCCTGGAAAGGAAAGAAAAAGGCAGGGAAAAAACACACATGACGCAACTCTCCAGGAGCCCTGAGGGAGGGTAGACGGGGAAGCACATGCAATGTAACATTCAGATACTGTGGAGTTTGCCCAGTGGACCTGACTGAGCATGCACGCTGCACACTTCTGTGCAAAACAGGCCACTCCAATGTCAGTTCCCTGATTGGTTCGTGTCTCATGTCTCATTAGTGTGCATTTTCAGTTCCCTGATCGGCTTGCATAACATCCCCCCTTAGCACATACTTTCCTTTACCTGATTGGTTGTTATTTCTGCTTTCTGATTCATTGTTGTTATGGCATCTTGACTGGTTGCTATTTTGCCCTCCACTCATTGGTTAACTCTGTGCTCACTTCTCAGAAAGGGGCCAATCAGAAAGAGCCACTTTGTCTATAAAAGAACCAGCACTTGCAAGCTTCTCTGGCAACTCCGGCTTGGATTCCCCTTCTTCATGGCTGTGGTGGGAGGTAGTTTGCTTTCAATAAATCTTGCTTTGCTTCCTTGTCACTGTGTGGAAATTCTCCTTTGCCATGAGACAAAATCCTGCAGTAATTCTTTATATCCGCAAGGGAACTTGGGGCTACCTAGCAATCCTCATCCCTCCGTAGCACGAGTTTCTGGTGGAGTCTAACTTCCTAGACCCAGTAAGTCCTAGCCTAATCCTTTCCCTCTACATGAGTAATTTCCACATCCAAGTCCAGTCAGTCCTTGCTTATCACCTGTCAACTACAACAGCTGGGCCCCAAGAGCTGGGATGGGCAGGTATCAGGGAAAGTCAATTTCCACACAAAGCTAGTTCCAGGTGAGGAGTCTGGATTCACTGGCTGTGACTAGTAAACTCCAGAAGCACTTTAACATTATGTTGATAAAGTACAGGAGCATTTTTTGTTTTATTTGAGAGGCAGAGTTACCGATGGAGAGAAAGGGAGAGACAGAGGCAGAAGTCCCCCCTCTGCTGGTTCACTCCCCAAATGGCCACAATGGCCAGAGCTGAGCCGATCCGAAGCCAGGAGCTTCCTCCGGGTCTCCCCACAGGTGCAGGGGCCGAAGGTCTTGGGCCATCTTCTACTGCTTTCGAGGCCACAGCAGAGACCAAGATCGGAGGTGGAGCAGCCGGGACTCAAACCAGTGCCCATATGGGGTGGTGGCACTGCAGGTGGCGGCTTCACCTGCTGTGCCACAGTGCTGGCCCACATACAGGAGCTTTCAATTAAACTTACCTTCACTAACTTTTTCTATCCCACTGAGTTCTTCATAGTCCCGGTGAACAGTTCAGGGTTGTCCTACCAGGAGGCAACCAAAGCCCCAAGGAAGACCAGAGTTCAAATGGGAGCAAGCTCCCGGCCCCCTGACTTTCAAGCTGCACTCTGAGACTCTTTGGAGAATTCACAGAAAGGGGCCTCGAGCTCCACTAAATATGTGAGAGGACGGCACATTTCTGCGTTTGGGTCTCTCTCCCTTCCCGCAATCAGAATAACGGTTTTCACATTAGGAAAGAGGATGCTGGGGCTGGAGTTGTGGCACAGTAGGTTACGATGTTGTTTGTGGTCAGAGCGCAGGTTCGAGTCTTGGCCGCTCCACTTCTTATCCAGCTCTCTGTTCATGTGCCTGAGAAAGCAGCCGAAGATCCCAAAGTGCTTGGGAGCCTCCCACTGACATGGAAAATCTGGATGGCGTTCTTGGCTCCTGGCTTTGGCCTGACACAGCCCCAGCCATTGTGGCCATTTGGGAAGTGAACCAGCAGATAGAATCTCTCCGAGTGCCTTGGGATTTCTTTTTGTCTCCTATATCCCAGATGACTGCAGAAGAAGCCAGCAGCCCAGAACATCGCTGAAAAAAAAAAAATCGTGCTCTCTGTAGCCAAAGAAGCAGGAAAGGGGCTGCCTAGCCAGACAGAACATTGTTACATGATAAGCGCTCTACTCCAGTCAAACACACTGGAAAGAACTGTGGTCCCAGCTCCCACCCCAGCCAGCAGAGGGAAGGGTCCAGATGTCCACCGTCATCCTACTCCAACAAAGCTGCCCTCCTCCCTGTCACCAGGATGGCCTCACACGGGCCATGTAGGGAGCCCAGAGGCTCATCCCAGCCAGCAACAGGCATCCTGCCCCCAGCAGCAGCTCCGGTGTCATGGGAGGCCCAGGCAGGTGCTTTTACACCCACTTCCACCCAGCAGTAATGAGGAGCTCTTCAACACCAACGGAGACCCTGTGGGGAACCTGCACTTCCACCTTCACACCTTGATGTGGCGCTAAGTGAGACAATGCATCCCTTCTCCCCCTGCCGTGCTGTTGGAAGAGGCCTGCTGGGGACGGCAAAGGGTTAAGCTGCTGCCTACGATGCCAGCATCCCATATTGGATGAGTCCTGCTGCTCCTCTCTCAATCCAGCTCCCACTAATGCATGTGAGAAAGGAGCAGATGATGGTCCAAGTCCTTGGGCCTCCGCCCTCCATGAGGGAGACCCAGATGGAGCTTCTGACTCCTAGCTTTGGGTTGGCTCAGACCTGGCTGCTGTGGCTACTGGAGGCATGAACCAGTGGATACAAGATCTTTCTGTCTCTGTCTCTACTTCTTTCTCCCTCTCTGTCACTCTGCCTTTCACATAAATAAATAAATAAATGAATTTTTTAAATGTGTGTGTATTTATTTTAAAAGGCAGAGATACAGAGAGAAAGAGAGAGAATGAGAGAGAGAGAGAGAGAGAGAGAGAGAGAGTTCTTCCATCAACTGGTTCACTCCCCAAATGGCCACAACAGCCAGGGCTGGGCCAGGCAAAATTTAGGAGCCAGGGGCTTCTTCTGGGTCTCCCACGTGGGTGCAGGGGCCCAAGGACTTGGTCTATTTTCCACTACTTTCCCAGCGGCATTAGCAGGGAGCTGGATAGGAAGTAGAGGAGCCAGGATTCAAACCGGTGCCCATATGGGACGCCGGCACTGCAGGTGGAGGCTTAACCTTCTATGCTGCAGCACCAGCCACACAAATTAATGTTTAAAAAATCAATAAAAGTTACTGAATTTTAATGGCATTAATAGAAAAATAAAAGGAAGGGGCCGGCTAAGGGACCCAAGTACATTATGGTGCATTGGGTTAAGCTGACACTTTAGACTCTCACGTCCCATAGGAGCTTCCAGTCCAGGTCCTTACTAATGAGCCTGGAAAGCAGTGGAAGACAGTCCAGGTACCTAGGCTCCTTCCTCCCCATATAAGAGATCAGGATGGAATTTCTGGCTCCTGGCTCTGGCCTGGCCCAGCCCTGGCTGTTTCAAACATTTTGGGAGTGAACCAACAAATAGAAGATATCTCCCCGATCCCCATTTCAAACAAATATACCTTTAAAAAAAGAAGAAGAAATTTAAGATTCAGTGTTTTACCATATATTACTCAAAATGTCCAGGTCCAATAAAAAAGCATTGGACTAGAACCAGAAAAATAGCTTGCGTGAAAAAGGACAGCTGATGTCATCAGTGAGTTGACACAGACATTGGAATTACCTGACAAAGAACTTAAGGCAACCATCGTAAAAATGCTTCAAAGGGGATTTATGAGTACTTGAGAAATTAGAAAGTTTCAGTAAATAAATAGAAGATTTAAAAATAAGACCAAATAGAAATTTTAAAACTGAAAAGCAAAATAAGCAAATGGAAATAAACCTCAGTGGGTAGCCACCACAGCAGAATAGAGATGACTGAGGAAAGAATCAGAAATTGAGGATTGAACAATAGAAATTATCCAGTTGGAACAAGAAAAAGAAATACTGAAAATAAAAATAAAATAAAATTTTAATAAAAATTTAAAAATAAAATGGTTGAAAACCACCCAAATTTGGCAAAAGACATAATCCTGAAAATTTAAGAAGCTGAGCAGGGGCTGGCATTGTGGTTAAAGCCACCATCTGCAGTGCTGGCATCCCAAAAGGGTGCTGGTGTGGGTCCTGGCGGCTCCACTTCTAATCCAGCTCCCTGTCTCTTCCTCTCTCTGTAACTCCGACTTCCAAATCAAATAAAGTCCATCTTTTTTTAAAAAAAAATATTTATTTATTTATTTATTTGAAAGTCAGAGTTACTCAGAGAGAGAAGGAGAGGTGGGGCTGGGGGAGCTCTTCCATCCGCCGGTTCACTCCCCAGATGGCCACAACAGCTGGAGCTGCGCCAATCCAAAGCCAGGAGCCAGGAGCTTCTTCCAGGTCTCCCTCATGGGTGCAGGGGCCCAAGGACTTGGGCCATCCTCTTCTGCTTTCCCAGGCCATAGCAGAGAGCTGGATCGGAAGTGGAGCAGCCAGGACTCGAACCAGCGCCCATATGGGATGCCGGCACTGCAGGCGGCAGCTTTACTCTCTACGCAACAGCGCCAGCCCCCAATAATTAATTTTTAAAGCTTTAAAAACTAAAAGATAGTATTTATGGATGATTTCACTATGAAGAAATGTTAAGTGTTTGAAGGGATAAATATATTTACCCTGATTTGAAATTACACAATGTATACATGTAATAGAATATCACATAGTGCCCCAGAAAGAAGCACAATTTTAATGTCTTTTAAATTTTTTTCATTTAAAAGCATAAAAAAGAACACACTATTTATTAAAAAATACATAGAATGCTGTGCTTTCTCTTTAGGACTTTCTACCTTACTTTTCTCTCACCTTGTCATCTTCTCCCACACCCGCCCTTCCCACTTCCCTGCCTTGAACTGCCTGTCTTCCTGTCTTGTCTGGTTGCTTGCTCTTTAGTTCTTTGTTACATTTCTGGTCTTCCTACCTCAGAAACAAACCCAGGCATCATAAAGCAGCTTGCTAGTCATTGTAACTTGATTTTTGGAAGACCTGACCTGGCTCTACCCTCTCCAAATTCCTGGTTGATATCCTACAGATTGTCTGATAAATGTGTTTTATTCCTCTACTGATTCAGTATGTATATTCACTCTGGAACTCTCCATCTTTTTGTTTTCTCCACACCAACATCCCAATGCATCCCATATATATGTATGTATATATGTGTGTGTGTGTGTGTGTGTATATATATATATATATATAAAATGCTGCCGCATGGAAACACTCCTAAGTGTAGCTACTTGGCTAGCAGAAAGTGTGGCTTGGCTCTGGCCCAACCCCTTGGGTGCTGGCAGGAGTAACTAACTGGTATGTTAGCTGGTGTAAAGAAAGGGCCTAGAGAATGGACTGAAGCAAGAAGCAAGAAGGGTAGAGGGCTTCCCTAGACATTGTTTTGGACAGAGTAATTAAAGGAAATCGATCCAGGGACTTAGACATGATGATAAACCTGACTGGGGTGTTTATAATAAGATTCTTAAGCTGCAAGTAACAGAAACTGATGTAACCTTAGGCAAAATAAGGAGATTTATTATTATTTAGATGTCAAAAAACCCAAGGATAAGCATGCCACTGGACCTCAGGAATGGACTAGAGCAAGTAGCTACTAAGCCTTCATAAATTGACAATAGATGGCATAATTTCTTTTTCTTTATGTTTCTTTTTGCTTCATCCCCTATTGTGAGAAGCTCCCTCTATGCCTCAGAAAGCATAGAGATGGAGCAGGTGCTTTGCCTATTGGTTAAGACACCTGTGCCCCACATTGCAATATTCAAGTTCAATGCCTGACTTCAGCTCCTAATCCCAGCTTCCTGCTAATGCAGACCCTAAGAAGCAGGGGTGATGGCTCGAGTAATTGAGTTTCTGATACCCACGAAGGAAAGCTAGATTGAGTTCCCAACTCCCAGCTTTGGCCCAGGTCCCAGCCCCAGCTGTGCAGGCATTTGAGGAGGGAACCAGTGAATGGGAGCTCTTTCTCTTGCTTGCTCTCATTCTCTCTCCCTCCTTCTCACATAAATAAGATTTTTTTTTTTAAATAAAGAAAGCATGAAGATATACAGCTTCCCCACAGTGCCATGGCCACAGACACATTCCAAGGTTTGCCACCATCCCCCCTCCCCATATATATTGTTCCCTTGCAGTTCCAAATTTCTCTGAAGAGCTTAGCTTCTTAAATAGTCAGTCTAGTCAGGCCTAGAGTTTGGATAGCAGTTATAAACCACATTTGGAGCAAGAATCCTATCCCTTTGCGAAAGGAAGTGAAAATAGGGGATAGTTTAAAGCCATGTGAAGTGAACAGTCACTCCAAAAGGCATTCACCCAGTAACCTAGGTGAATCAGAGGGCATGCATCTGAGAATAAGCCCCAAAGGGCTCTGATTCCTCAGTTACTGCTTTCCGGTAACTTCCTGTCCCTTTAGAGGAAGAAAAACAGATATTTAAACAGAAGTTAAAGAAGTGAAATGAAGTGACTAGCAGTCCATTTAGTGTGTTGAGTCAAAACAAAATATGACTAGGCTCATCACACAGTAAGTACTCAAACATTCTAGCTATCATTATGGTAACCAGAAGAGCCTGAGAGCAATGGGACTGCAAGCAGAAAGGCCTGGATAATCTTTGCAGAGAGTTGCTGCAGAGCATGAAGGAACCTGGGCGAGATCCCCACTCAGCAGTGGAATATACTTCCCACAGGACCAAGATTTACGTCTTTCACACATAACTCTTTCCTCCTCACATAGGGCTGGTCAGCACTAAGAAATTCTTGGGTTTGGGCCCAACTTTTTCAGGATTCTGTGAAAACTTTCCTTTTGTTATGACAACACAACAATGACCTCATCCTCATTACAATTGAACTCAAGACAATCCCCCACCCCCTGCCCCCAGAACAATGTCCATTCCAGTCACTTCTACTTAAGAATCAGCCTGAATGAATTCGCAAAGTACAAGTATTCTTATTTTTTTAAATAGACTTTATTTTTATTTTTTAAAGATTCATTTATTTGAAAGGTGGAGTTACAGAGAGGCAGAGGCAGAGAAAGAGAGAGAGGTCTTCCATCTGCTGGTTCACTCCCCAGATGGCTGCAACGACTGGGGCTGCGCCAATCTAAAGCCAGGAGCCAGGAGCTTCTTCCAGGTCTCCCGCGCACAGTGCATGCATACTTGATTGCTTAGGAAACACATGGCTTCCTTTAAAGAAATGTGGGAGACACTCAAGTAACTATTATAACTGCACACCATCTCTCCAAGTTGGCTACCTTTTTCTAATCTCTGTTTCCTATTGATTCCTTTCTTTTTAAGACTTATTTATTTATTTGAAAGGCAGAGTTATAAAGAAAGAGGGAGAGACAGAGAGTAAGAGAGAGATCTCCTCCATCCACTGGTTCATTCCCCAAATGACCACAATGGCCGGGGCTGGGCCAGGCCAAAGCCAGGAGCCTGGAACTCCATCTGGGTCTCCCACATGAGTGGCAGGAACCCAAGTATTTGGGCTATCTTCTGCTGCTTTCAAAGGCACTTTAGTAGGGAGCTGAATGAGAAGCAGTGCAGCCAGGGCTTGAATGGATGATCCCATGAGATACCAGCATCACAGGCAACGGCCTAATCCATTGCCCCATAACGCCAGTCTCTCCTGTTGATTCTTTAAAAAAAAAAAAAAAAAAAAGTTTTTTTTTTTTTTTTTTTTTTTAATTTATTTGAGAGGCAGAGCTACAGACAGTGAGAGGGAGAGACAAAGGTCTTCCTTCTGTTGGTTCACTCTCCAGATGGCTGCAATGGCTAGAGCTGCGCCAATCCGAAGCCAGGAGCCAGGTGCTTCTTCCTAGTCTCCCATGCGAGTGCAGGGGCCCAAGGACTTGGGCCATCTTCTACTGCTTTCCCAGGCCATAGCAGAGAGTTGGATTGGAAGTGGAGCAGCCAGGACTAGAACCAGCGCCCATATGGGATGTCGGCGCCACAGGCAGAGGATTAACCTGCGCCATGGCGCTGGCCCCCTCCTGTTGATTCTTAATAATTTCAGCTTAATAATTTCTGGATTGTGGAGTCACCTCACATGCACACGTGGGAAATAAGAAGGTAAATAATGGGAATTAATTGAACTGCCAGTCCACTCAGTAAGTCTATGTCACAGAGTGAGTGAAAATTAGAAGACTTGAATCTGTTACTCACTTACTGATTTCAATTCCTATGCGCATATCGTAATTGTTTCATCACCTTGAATGTGTTTCTAGTGTTTAAGTATACAGATTTTTCACGTAACAGGGATGATAAACACAAGCCAGCTACTTAATCTGTCATTCAATTAAAGAACTAGTGTGGGGAGCAATTCGGACTAGACTAAGTTACTGGAATTAAGACTTATTCTATGCATCTGCTCTCCCACAATATGGCGCTGGGAGAGAAGAAAACAGCTTCTACACAGCTGCCTCCAGTTCAGCCAATAAACTGTAGGACTTGCTCCTGATTGGAGGAGAGCAGCATACTCGGCGTGTGGGCAGCCGAGTTAGGATTGGTGGAAGAGGACTATAAAGGAGGAGAGAGACGGCATGCACCAGGAACATCTAAGGGGAACATCTAAGGGAACACCTGTGCAGCCCCTGAGAGAGCTGGCCGGCGGTGTGCCGCTCCCCTGCGGAAGTGGGGAATGTGGCCAGGGGGAACTGCCCTTCCACGGAGGTGGAAGGGATAGTAGCCAACCCGGGAAGAACCAACAGCAAACCCGGGGAGGGCCGAGCAGACGAAAGAACAGCGCAGGGTCCTGTGTCGTTCCTCCACGAAGAGGGGGAGCGACATAATGGTGCCGTGACTCGGATAGGAAACCTAGGCAGGGCTTAGTGTCGTTCCTCCACGAAGAGGGGGAGCGACAACTAGGAATCAGTTCCAGCCCTGGCATTATTGACAGACATTATGATCTTTAACACAGAACCTTATAAATTACTTTTAAGGATAATTTTGACTCTATGTGATTTTTCCTTAAATATTGAATCCCCTTTAGAATTTGACCTCCATGTAAAATGTAATTTTACTGTACTAAATATAGTCTGATGGCTGACAGAAACAACTTTTGTTCCCCACCAGCTTACTGAAAGTATATGTTTTAGAAAAGCTATTACAAAAGAAATATAACATAGAGGACAGGAAAAGGTTTGATTGTGGACATTGTTTTGGGGAAACTTGATATACAAGAACTGTTCACCAAAGACAGAAGTGGTGATGAGACCAAAGAAAGAGGATTATAGAGTGTAGTTTATTAGGGACTTAGAGATAAAAGTTGATCTTGAGTGGCCACAAGACAATGGATCCTCAAATGTGAGGCAAGAGAAAAAGGACTTTAGAATAAAAAGTGTGGGTGGGAGAGTGGATATAGTAGGAAGAATAACTATGTTCCTAAAGTTGTACATATGAAATGTGTATTCCTTTAAAAATAAATTAATTAATTAATTTTTAAAAATGAATAAAAGGTGGCCCATGGTTAATCAGAGCATACCCAGATTTCTCAAGAAATATTAACATTCCAGGTATCAGATAAGAGCGGAAGCAGGTAATCCTAACACTGTTGTTTGTCCCATAAAGCTTGAAATGACTGTCGGAGTTACCTAGAGGCAAAATAACAGTTATGACCAAGATGGTGGTGGGCATGTCAAGCTGAATCTCCACGGAGACCAACACTCTGATTACTTGGTCAATGGTAGTGAAAGTCCCTTGTTGGTGCTTGGGGACTAGAGACTGCAGAAGGCCACTGTACTCTCATATCCCACCTTCCATCTTGTCCTAGTCTGTGCTACTAACACAGAATTTCTGAGACTGGGTAATTTATAAAGAACAGACATTTATTTTTCTCACAGTTATGGAGGCCAAGAAGTCCAGGATCAAGAAGGTAGCACGTTTGGTTTTGTGATGAGGGCCTTCACGCCGTGTCCTTACAAGGGAGGAATTCTGTGTCCTTACAAGGTAGAAGGTAGAAAGAGAAATGAACAAATGCTGTGAGAAGCCTATTTTGTTAAAGCTTTAATCTCATTCATGGGGGGGGGGGGGCAGTCCTTAGGACTTAATCACCTCTTATAGATGCCAACTCTTTTTTTTTTTTTTTTTTTTTGGCAGGCAAAGTGGACAGTGAGAGAGAGAGACAGAGAAAAAGGTCTTCCTTTTTGCCGTTGGTTCACCCTCCAATGGCCACCGCGGCCAGCACACTGTGGCCGGCGCACTGCGCTGATCCAATGGCAGGAGCCAGGTACTTATCCTGGTCTCCCATGGGGTGCAGGGCCCAAGCACGTGGGCCATCCTCCACTGCACTCCCTGGCCACAGCAGAGAGCTGGCCTGGAAGAGGGGCAACTGGGACAGAATCCGGCACCCCGACCGGGACTAGAACCCGGTGTGCCGGCGCCGCAAGGCAGAGGATTAGCCTAGTGAGCCACAGCGCCAGCCAGATGCCAACTCTTAATACCATCATATTAGGTTTCAACCCTTGAGGGCAGGCATTTGGTACAGTGTTTAAGATGCTGTTTGAGACTCCTGCATCCCATACCTGAGTGCGTGGCTTTGAATCCCAGCTACACTTTTGTTTTTTAAGATTTATTTATTTATTTGAAAGACAGAGAGAGAGACAGACAGACAGAGAGAGACAGAGAGAGAAACATCTTGCATCCACTGGCTGATTCCCCAAATGGCTGTAACGGCTGGATCTGGTCCCATCCGAAGCCAGGAGCTTCTTCCTAGTCTGCCATGTGGGTGCAGGGACACAAGGACTTCCACCATTTTCTACTGCTTTCCCAGGTCACAGCAGAGAGCTGGATTGGAAGTGGAACAGCCGGGACTCGAACTGGCACCCATATGGGATGCCGGCACTGCAGACAGAGGCTTTATCCACTACACCACAGCCCTGGCCCCCCAGCTCCACTTCTAATTTCAGCTTCCTGCTAATGCAACTCAGGTGCTTGGGTCCCTATCACCCACCTGGATTGAGTCCTCAGCTCCTAGCTTTGGACTGGCCCAGCCAGGATTGTTGCAAGTATTTGGAGAGTGAACTGGTGAATGGAAGACTAATGAAAGACTCTCTCTCTCTCCCTCCTTCCCTCCCTCCCTCTGCTTTTCTAATAAAAATAAATAAAAATTTTAAGTTTTGGGGCCATGGTTGTGGTGCAGCAGATTAAGCCACTGCCTGTGACACCACCATACCATATGGGCACCAGTTGGAGTCTCGACTGTTCCACTTCCAATCTAGCTCCCTGCCATTGCACCTGGGAAAGCAGCAGAAGATGGTGCAAGTGCTTGGGACCAGGCCGCCCACATGGGAGGCCCGGATGGAGATCCAGGCTGCTGACTTTGGCATGGACCAGCCCCAGTCATTGAGGCCGTTTAGGGGGGTGAACCAGCAGATGATTCAAAACCTATGGTCATTTATCAAATGGCTGTGCATTGGGGGAACAAACATAATCAAGTGTTTGGGGGATTACTGGACACTGGCTCTAAACTGTCACAAATCACAAATTCTTTGAGACACAATATGTCAGCATGCTCCATCAATCAGAGCAGTTTATATTTTTATTTTTTCAAATATTTATTTGGAAGGCAGAGTTAGAGAGATGGAGAGACGTATATATAGAGAAATCTTTCATCCACTAGTTCATTCTCCAAATGACTACAATGGCCAAGGCTGGGCTAGGCCAATGCCACGAGCCTGGAACTCCATCCAGGTCTCCCACAGTGCTGGCAGGGGCCTAAGTACTTGGGCCATCTTTCACTGCCTTCCTAGGCACATTAGCAGGGAGCTGGACTGGAAGTGGAGCAGCCAGGACTCTTACTGGTGCTCATGTGGGATCCTGGCATTATAGGCGGAGGCTTAAACCACTACACCACAATGCTGGCCCCAGGTGCTTATTTATTTATTATTATTATTTTAAGATTTACTTATTTGGGACCGGCGCTATGGTGTAAAGGGTAAAGCAACCACCTGCAGTGCCGGCATCCCATTCCCATATGGGCACCAGTTCAAATCCCGGCTGCTCCACTTCTGATCCAGCTCTCTGCTATGGCCTAGGAACACAATAGAAGCTGGCCCAAGTCCTTGGGCCCCTGCACCCACATGAGAGACCTGGAAGAAATTATTGGCTCCTGGCTTCAGATCTGCACAGCTCCAGTCATTGTGGCCATTTGAGGAGTGAACAAGCAGATGGAAAACTTCTCTTTCTCTCTTGGCCTCTCTGTAAGTCTGCCTTTCAAATAAATAAATAAATCTTTTTTAAAAAATAAAAAGATTTACTTATTTGTTTGAAAGAGAGAGAGAGATCTTCCATCTACTGGTTCACTGCCAGAATGGCCACAATAGCTGGGGCTAGTCCAGAGTGAAGCCAGGAACTCCAACTCCATCCCAGTCTCCCACGTGGGTAACAGAAACTTAAGCAATTGAGCCATCATCTGCTGCTTGCCAGGTGCATTAACAGAGAGCTGGATCTTAGAAGCAAAGTAGTCAGGACTCAAACCAGCTTGCCGACATGGGATATGGGCATCCAGAACAGCATCTTAACCCGCTGCATGGCAACCTGATCCCCCAGAGCAGGGGTTTGTGAAAGCGTAAGAAAGTAACAGAGTGTAGCTCAGGTCTGCCTCACAGCGGGTCCTCACTGTGGTTATTTCCCCAGTTTCAAAATGCACTAACTGGAATAGATGTACTCTACAAGTGGAAAAATGAACATACTGGTTCCCTAGTTGTGGATTCAACACTATCATGGTAGGAAAGGCCAAATGGAAGTCACTAGAACCTCCTCTACTTGGGAAAATAGTAAACTAAAAGCAATGTCACATTCCTGGAGGGATTGCAGAGATTAGTGTCACCATCAAGAACTTGAAAGATTCAGGGGTGGTGATTCTTGCCACGTTCCATTCAACTCACCTATTTGGCTTGTGTAAAAAAAGCAAATGGGGGCTGGCGCCGTGGCTCACTTGGTTAATCCTCCGCCTGCGGCACCGGCATCCCATATGGGTGCCAGGTTCTAGTCCTGTTTGCTCCTCTTCCAGTCCAGCTCTCTGCTGTGGCCCGGGAAGGCAGTGGAGGATGGCCCAAGTGCTTGGGCCCCTGCACCCACATGGGAGACCAGGAAGAAGCACCTGGCTCCTGGCTTTGGATCGGCGTAGTTCTGACTGTTGAGGCCATTTGGGGAGTGAACCAACGGAAGGAAGACCTTTCTGCTGTCTCTCTCTCTCTCTCTCTCTGAAATTCTATCTGTCAAATAAATAAATAAATAATCTTAAAAAAAAAAAAAGGCAAATGGGCGCCTGGTGCTGTGGCATAGTGGGGAAAGCCACCACCTGCAGCACCTGCATCACATATAGGTGCCGGTTCTAGTCCTGGCTGCTCCACTTCCAATCCAGCTCTCTGCTATGGCCTGGGAAAACAGTGGAAAATGGCCCAAGTCCTTGGGCCCCTGCACCCATGTGGGAGACCTGGAAGAAACTCCTGGCTCCTGGCTTCGGATAGGCACAGCTCTGGTCTAGCGGCCATCTGGGGAGTAAACCAACAGATGAAAGACCTCTCTCTCTCTCTCTCTCTCTCTGCCTCTGCCTCAACCTCTCTGTAACTCTACCTTTCAAATAAAATAAATAGATAAATAGATATTTTTTAAAAAATAGCAAATGGGTCTAAAAGTGAAATTATCTTTGAGGTGCAGTAACTTTGATCAGCCCTTGTCTGGACTGTTGAGGAACTGGTTTTTTTTTTTTTTTCTTCTTTTTTTCTCTTTCTTTTTCTTTTTCTTTCTCAGACTAAGTGTTGAGCTCTTTACCTAGAATAGAATTAATCCTCTCTATATAAAGTTAAATGAAAATAAATCTTAGTGAAAAACAGGACAGAGAACAGGAGAGGGAAGAGGAAGAGGGGTGGGAGGGCGGGTACTATGTTCATAATGTTGTATTAATGAGATACATGCAAATAAATAAAAGCAAATAGGTCTTGGAGAATGACAGTGGATTACTATGGACTAAACAAAGTGTTGAACTGCAGTTGCTGATCCAGATATGGTTTTGTGGCTTGCACAGTTGAGCATATTTCCCGCCACCTGGTCCACCTGGTATGCAGCTATTGATCTGGCAGATGCTTTTTTTCCCCTTGGTAACTGTTAGTAAAAACCACCAGAAGCAAGTTTTGTTTGTTTGTTTGTTTGTTTACAAAGTGAGCAATACATATTCTATTTCAGTGGTGTATATCAATTCAACTCTCCAGCCTCGTGTCTTAATTTAATCTGCTGGGACCTTTCTCTTCCACAAGATATCATACTGGTCTATTTGCATGTTGAGAAATCACTTCTAAGGTGCAAGATAAGTTATTGCGTCTGGCCTCTACTGCATCCAAAAAACAGTCACAATGACTGGTGGGCCTGTTTGAATTTTGGAACAACATGTTTTTCAGTTGGGTGTGCTACTCCGACCCATTTACTGAGTAACCAGAAAACCTGCTAGTTTTGAGTGAGGCCAAGATAAAGCTCTACAACAGGTTCAGGTTGCCACGCAAGCTGCTCTGTGTGATGGGCTATATGATCCAATTGATTTGACGGTGCTTGAGGAGTCAGTGGCAGAGAAAGATGCTGTTTGGAGTCTTTATCAGTTCCGCATTGATTAATCACGTGTAGGCCCTTAGGGTTTTGTAGCATAACCCTGCCATACTCTGTGGATACTTACTTTGTTTTTGAGAAATAGCATTTGGCTTGCCACTACATCTTAGTAGAGACTGAACCCTTTAACTGTGGACCACTAAGTTACCATGAAACCTGAGCTGCTAATCATGAACTGGCCCACCAAACCACAAATTGGGCCACATACAGCAGTACTCCATTATCAAAAGGAAGTGGTATATCCAATACTGGGCTTGAGTAGGTCCTGATGGCACAAGTAAGTTCCATGACAAAGTGGCCCAAATGCCACAAATCTATATAATTCATGGGTTGTGGCCATCGGTTTAGCTAGATGGTCCAAAACTTGGAAAACTGGTGAAAAGAGGTCTGGGGAACTGTTGCACAGATCAAGTATTTCTCTGAATGGGCCAAGAATGTGAGTGTATCTGTGTGGTCCATGTAATGCTTCCTCAGCAGAAGAAGATATTAATAATCAGATGGAAAGAAAGGAAGGAGGAAGGAGCGGGGAACTGAGGAGGGAGGAAGTATGGTTGTCTTCTTAGAATTATTATAACTATGAGATGCATGAAATCTGTTCTCTTTATATTAATAAAAATAAAAAATTAAAAACAAATGGATAGGATGTTCCTTTGTGTGGATACTCCTTAGAGTATCACTTAGTACTACTATGCCCTATAATTAAAGGTCACAAAAGGGGCCAGTTTGGGGGCACAACTGATTAAGCTGATGCCTGTAACGCTGGCATCCCATATGAGAACTGGTTAGAGTTCCAGCTGTTCCATGTCCAATCCAGCTCCCTGCTAATGCACCCAGGAAATCAGCAGAAGATGGCCCAAGTACTTGGGCCCCTTCACCCACGTGGGAGACCCAGATGGAGTTCCAGACTCCTGGCTGCAACTTGGCCCAGCCCCAGTTGGGACCATTTGGGGAGAGAATTAGCAGATCAAAGATCTGTCTGTATCTCCCTCTGCAACTCTGCCTTTCAAACAAAATAAATACTCTTTTTTTAAAAAAAGTTAATGGAAAACTTCATCAACCCAATCCAGGTATGGTTACAAATGTCTCAGATCCTTCAGGAATGAAGGTTTGGGACACTTCCACCAGGGCAAGAATCACTCTAAGCTGAAAACAAAGGGACTATGGAATGCATGATGGAAAAAGGTAGTTATAAACACAGTCTATGGGGCCGGCGCCGCAGCGCAGTAAGTTAATCCTACGCCTCCATCCCATAGGGGTGCCGGTTCTAGTCCCAGCTGCTCCTCTTTCATTCCAGCTCTCTGCTATGGCCTGGGAAAGCAGTGGAAGATGGCCCAAGTCCTTGGGCCCCTGCACCCACATGTGAGACCAGAAAGAAGCTCCTGGCTCCTGGCTTCGAATCGGTGTAGTTCTGACTGTTGCGGCCATTTGGGGAGTGAACCAGCAGACAGATGACCTTTCTGTCTCTTCCTCTCACTGTCTGTAACTCTATCTCTCAAATAAATAAATAAAATCTTAAAAAAAATAAATACTGCCTATGACCATGTGACCAGGTGCAGAAAAGAGGACTATGATAGCTTTGAGCATTTCTTTCTTATTTTATCTTTTCCCTTTCTTATCCTTTTATCAGCTAACACAAGATCTATTAATAATAGTTAATAATAATATAATAATTAGCAATACATTGTACTATTTAAGTTACAGGATATCAAGCAGAATAATGAATATCACCAAAGGACTTTGAATCTTCTCTTGGAGGAAGAGTTAGGGTACACACAGACTAGTTGGGTAAAATTAAGATCTTGATTTTTTCTTTATTTTGAGATTAAGCATGAATTAAGGAGATACGTATGTGTGTGTGTGTGTGTGTGTAGCACTAACAAAGAGTGGACTCTGATGGTCATTTAAATGGGAGACCAGGAGGAGTATTGATTTCATTTCATTTGAGTGGATATATATCCAGAAAAGGAATTGCTAAATAATATGGTAATTCTATTTTTAATTTTTTGAGGAACCTCCATACTGTTTTCTGTAATGACTATAATTTATATTTCCACCAAGAGATTTAAAGATTCCTTTTCCTTCACATCCTAATACAAGTTATCTTTTTTATATAATAACTGTTATTTATTTTTATTTAAAGTCAGATAGAGAGACAGACAGATAGACAGATAGAGCACCTATCTGCTGTGATCTCCTATCACTCCCCCAAATGCCCACAACAGCTGGGACTGAGCCAGGATGAAGCTGAGAGCCAGGAACACAATCCTTGTCTCCCATGGGAGTGGCAGTAACCTAATTACTTGAACCATCAATACCTCCTTCCAGGGCAGGAAGCCACAAAATTCATATGGAATCACAAAAGATGTCAAATAGGGCCAGCGCATGCCAGCATCCCACATGGGTGCTGGTTTGAGTCCCACTGCTCCGCTTCTGATCCAGCTCACTGCTAATGCACCTGGGAAAGCAGCAGAAGATAGCCCAAGTACTGAGGAACCTGCACCTACATAGGAGACCCGAAAGAAGCTCCTGGCTCCTGGCTTTGGCCTGGCCCAGCCCCGGTAGTTGCAGCCATTTGGGGAGTGAACCAGTGGATGGAAGACCTCTCTGTCTGTTTCATCTTCTCTCTGTGACTCTGCCTTTAGAATAAATAAAATAACTCTTTAAAAAACAATTGGGAAATAGCCAAAGCAATATTAAACAAAAAGATGGGGCCGACACTGTAGCGTAGGGGGTAAAGCTGCCACCTGCAGTGCCGGCACCCCATATGGGCACTGGTTCAAGTCCCAGCTGCTCCATTTCTGATCCAGTTCTCTGCTGTGGCCTGGGAAAGCAATAGAAGATGGCCCAAGCCCTTGGGCCCCTGCACCCACATGGGAGACCCAGAAGAAGCTCCTGGCTCCTGGCTTCAGATTGGCAGCTCCAGCCGTTGTGGCCATCTGGGGAGTGAACCAGCAGATGGAAGACCTCTCTCTCTCTCTCTCTCTCTGCCTCTCCCTCTCTCTAACTCTGCCTTTCAAATAAATTAATTAATTAAAAAAAAAGAACAAGGCTAAGAGGCATCACAATACTTGACTTCAAAATATATTACAAAGCTATAGCAATCAGACTAGCAATGCACTGGCATAGAAACAGACACGTAGAGCAATGGGACACAATAGAGAGCTCAGAAATAAATCCATTCATTTTAAAGCCAACTGATTTGTGACTGTAGTGCCAAGAATACACAGTGGGGAAACAGCAGTGTTTTCAATAAATGATATTGAAACAACTGGATAGCCATATGCAGAAGAATCAGAAGACTCTTTTTTCATGTCATCTATAAAAATCAACTCAAAATTAATTTAAAACTTCCATGTAACACCTGAAACTATAAAACAGCTAGAAGAAAACATAGGGGAAAAGTTCAATGATATTGGTCTGCGCAATGAGTTTTTGTACACGAACCCAAAAGCACAGGAAACAAAAACAAAAATAGGTGAGTAGGATTACATCAAGTTACAAAGATTCTGAACAGCTAAAAAAAAAAAGTTAACATAGTAAATAGATAACCCAAAGAATGGAAAAAAATATTATCAAGTACATCTGATAAGGGGTTAATATCCAAAATACATAAGAAAATTAAGTAAGAAAACAAATAACCTGATTTTATAGTGGGCAAAGGATACAAACAGATATTTCTCAAAAGAAGACATTGAAATGGCCAACAGGTATGTATATAAAAAATGCTCAAAATAAATCATAATCAGGGAAATCCAAATTAAGACCATAATGAGTATTTCCTCAGACCTATTTGCCTATTTGAATAGCTGTTATAGGGGCAGGCATTTAACCTAATGCTTAAGGCACCTGTGTTCCACATCTGAGTGCCTGAGTTTGATTCCTGGCTCTGAATCCTGATTTCTTCCTCTATAGGTGATGACAAGTTCCTCCAATTCCTCATTTGTTGGCACTTTTCAATGGTTTTCAATATGCTTTGCTTCTTAAAAAAAAAATAAAGACTTGTTTACTTATTTATTCGAAAGGCACAGTTTCAGAGAGAAGGAAAGACAGATCTTCCATCTGCCAGTTCACTCCCCAAATGGCTGCAATGGCCAGGGCTGCGCCAGGCCGAAGCCAGGAGCCAGGAGCTCCATCTGGGTCTCCCAGGTGGGTGCAAGGTCCCAAGTACTTGTGATGTGGGAAAGCTTAGATAGATAATTTTAAGTTGATGAGCTGGAAGCTGCACCTCCTTCACTCTGTGTTGCCATGTTCACCTACCTGTCAATCAGGAGACCCCTCTCCAGGAAGTACTTCCTCTTACCCGGAACGTGGGGGTGGTACCACATAAACACTTCAGTTTTTCTAAAGCTCATAAAAAGCTGGGAAGAATGGAAGCACACTCGCTCTCCTTCTCGTGGACTCAGGACGAACAAAGCAGGGTATGATAATTCCCTTTTCTTGGCCCACTTTCCCAAAATAAAGCCCTAATTTTTCTCACTTTGTAAATAAAGATTATCACACTGCATGCCATGTTTGGGCCTGTGTTTAGAATTCTTCTCTAAGTAAAAGGCAAGAGTCTGGAAAATTAATTTAGGCCCAACCTAGCTCACAACACTTCAGCTGTCTTCCACTGCTTTCTCAGGCACATTAGCAGGGAGCTGAATCAGAAATGGAGGAGCTGAGGGATCAGCGCTGTGGCGCAGTGGGTTAACGCCCTAGCCTGAAGCACTGGCATCCCATATGGGCGCCGGTTCAAGACCCGGCTGCTCCACTTCCGATCCAGCTCTCTGCTATGGCCTGGGAAAGCAGTAGAAGATGGCCCAACTACTTGGGACCCTGCGCCCACGTGGGAGACCTGGAAGAAGCTCCTGGCTCATGGCTTCGGATCAGTGCAGCTCTGGCCGTTGCAGCCAATTGGGGAGTGAACCATCTGATGGAAGACCTCTCTCTCTCTCTCTCTCTCTCTCTCTCTCTCTGCCTCTCCTCTCTCTGTGTAACTAACTTTCAAATAAATAAATAAATAAATCTTTAAAAAAAAAATAAATGAAGGAGCTGGGACTCAGCCAACGCTTTTATGTGATACCAGAGTTGTAGACAGCAGCTTAATCCACTGTACCACAACGCCAGTCCCTGTTCTACATCACCAAGCATGTGGGCACATCATTTTTATCAATTTGTCTTACTGAATGAATGGCTTTCCTAATTTCTCCATGGATCCCTGGGAAACCTTTAAAATTATTCATAACTTCATTCCATAAGTTCTTCCAGTAGGAATTTACAGTTTCTGGTTTTAATTCATTCATTGCAGCTTAGATGAATGTTACTGCATCAGCAAAAGGGAATAATATCAGTGCCGGTGCTGTAGTGTAGAAGGTTAAGCCTCTGCCTGCAGTGCTGGAATCCTATATGGGTGCTGACTCGAGTCCCAGCTGCTCCACCGCTGATCCAGCTCCCTGCTAATGCACCTGGGAAAGCAGTGGAAGATGACCCAAGTACTTGGGCCCCTGCACCCCCGTGGGGGACCTGGAGGAAGGTCCTGGCTCCTGGCTTCAGCCTGCACCAGCCCCACCCCTGCACCCCCGTGGGGGACCTGGAGGAAGGTCGTGGCTCCTGGCTTCAGCCTGCCCCAGCCCCAGCTATTGCAGACATTTGGGGAACCAATGGATGGAGAATTTCTCTCTCTCTCTCTCTCTCTCTCTCTCTCTCTCTCTCTCTTTCTCTCCCTTTGCCTTTCAAATAAATCTTTTTTTAAAATTTTCAAAAAGTGAATTATTGGACCAACACTATGGTATAGTGGGTGAAGCCGCTGCCTGCAGTGTCAGCATCCCATATGGTGAGTCCTGGCTGCTCTACTTCTGATCCAGCTCTCTGCTGTGGCCTGGGAAAGCAGTAGAAGATGGCCCAAGTCCTTGGGCCCCTGCACCCATGTGGGAGACCCAGGAGAAACTCCTGGCTCCTGGCTTAAGATTGGCACAGCTCTGGCCATTGAAGCCATTTGGGGAATGAACCAGTGGACAGAAGACCTCTCTCTCTGCCTCTGCCTCTCTGTAACTCTGCTTTTCGAATAATAAATAAATAAATCTTTTTTAAAAAGTGAATTATTTCCAAGTACTACATTATATCCAGATTAGGGTCTGCATCAATTGCTGATCAAATATAATTAAATATCAGAAGAGTATATACAGCCTTGACAAACCAAATAATGCCCTAGTCAAGGTACAGATGCAATGAAGTTGTACAAAGCATCTTCAAAAAGTTCATGGAAACTGTGTATTATGAAAATGTAACGCATAGGTTTCAAATTCTTTGCACCCAAATAAACTTACATTTTAATCTCACTTTTACAAACTATTGTTAAATATTTATTTATTTATTTACTTACTTACTTGAAAGGCAGAGCAACAGAGAGAGGGAGGGAGGTAGAGGCAGAAAGAGAAGGTGATCTTTCATGCACTGGTACACTCCCCAAATGGCCACAGCAGCCATGGCTGGGCCAGGCCAAAGTCAGGAGCCAGGAACTCCATCCTGGTCTCCCACATGAGTAGCAGTGACCCAAGTATGTGGGCCATCATCTGCATTCTGATATGGGATGTGGGTGACCCATGCAGCAGCTTAACCTGCTGCACCATAGCGCCTGCCCCTCCATAAACTTCTTTAAGTCCCCTCATGTTTGGAGGTAAATATACATCCTTGACATTTTTCTTTTCATAGCAGTTAGATTCAGGATGGCCAGGTGCATGTCTATTATTGATAGGACTTTAAATCCCAACCCTTTCTTTCCCAAGTTTTTCACTTCCAGTAGGAAGCATTGGTGGAACCATTCCATAAATAAGATGGCTGCTACCCACGCTTTCTGAGTATGTTGCCAGAACATGGGCATAGTATTTCTGTTTTTGCTTTTGAGAATGTGTGGGTTCTTTGCTCTGTACACTATACCAGGCTTTATTATAGTACTGAATCATAGCCACAAAGCACCAGAAAAAATATGTCCTTCCATGTTCTATGCCCCAATGCCTCCTTTGCACTTTTATGAATATAGTTTCTATTTGGCATCTTCTTCCTGAAAAGCTCAGTTCTATTGCAATTAAAGACTGGCAATTCTTGCAATTAAAGATGGTATTCTTCCTCCTTAATCAGTTTCTTCAACTCTAGCAGAAATGTGGCAGCAGCTTCTCCATCTGCAGACTCAGCTTCCCCAGTAATTTATATATTTTTAAGCCCACACCTCTTGCTGAATCTGTGTAACCATCCCTTACTTGCAGTAAATGACTTGCTGTCACTTCTTTCAGAGGATTCTTCACTGAACCCCTCACATGCGCTCAATGCTTTCTGGTGCAATATGTTGTCCATTGATTGGAACATATTTTGTTTATGTTATCTACCCACAAATGTAATGCCTTTTCCATCTTAACTATGCACTTATCACGTACTGTGATTGTAACTTTCACAGTTTGAAATGTGACTACAAAATTAGCACAAATTTCTTTTTTCCTTTTTCACAGTTTCATGGATATATTTGTTCTAGGGCAGGCATTGTGGCACAGTGGGTTAAACCACCTCTTGGAGTACCCACATACCATATAGCAGTACCTGGCTTGGGACCCAATCCTTCTGATTCCTATTCAAGGTCCTGCTAATGCATCTAGGAAAGCAGCAGATGATGGCCCAAGTATTTGACTTCCTGCCACCCACATGGGAGACCAGGATGGAGTACCAAGCTTCTAGCTGTTGGCCTGGCCCAGCCACAGCTGTTGTAGGCATTTGGGGAGTGAAGGAGTAGATGAAATATCTCTCTCTCCCTTTCTGTCACTATGCCTTTTGAATACATACATACATAAAATTTTCAAAATAACAAAATGAAATTGAAAAATTAAAAAAGAGATTTGTTCTTATGGTATATCTTAGCAACCTCAGTACACAATTTTTTTCTTTCCTTATTAAGTCAAGAAATTTCACCTTTTCACTTAAAAGAAGAATTTAACAGCTTCTCTTTGACATGGCCAAATTTCTAGCATCACTACTCTTGCTCTTTGGGGCCATTATTTAGTAAAAGAAAGGTTACTTGAACACAAGTATCACCATTATGCAACTGAGACTCCTACTAAGTGACTAGGTAGCATATATACAATGATTCCTATCCCAAGTAGGACAGGGTGGGATGTCACAAGTTTTCATCATACTACTCAGAAAGACATGCAATTTATTTTTTTAAAGATTTATTTATTTATTTGAAAGGCAGAGTTACACAGAAAAAGGGAAGGAGACACAGAGAGATATCTTTCAATTGCTGGTTTACTCCCCAAATGGCCAAGGCTGGGACAGGCTGAAGTCAGGAGCCTGGAACTCCATCCAGATATCCCACATGGGTGGCAGAGATCCAAGCACTTGGACCATCTTCTGCTGCTTTCCTAGATGCATTAGCAGGGAGCTGGATCAGAAGTGGAACTGGATCGGAAGTGAACATTTCTCTGTCTCTACCTCTCTTTATAACTCTTTCAAATAAATAAAGTAAATCTTTAAAAAAAAAAAAAAAAGTAGAAGAAGAAGAAGTAGAGCTGCCAGGACTTGAACCGGGACTCATATAGGATCCCAGTGTCTCAGGTGGCAGCTTAACTCACTGCACCACAACTCTGGCCCCCTGATGTGCAATATAATAGTTATGAATCTGGGTGGACATTTGGCTCAGTAATTAAGACGTTGCTTGGCACACCCACGTCCCATATCAAATGTCTGGGTCCCAGTTGCAGCTCCACTTTCTTTTTTTGTTTATTTGTTTAAAGATTTGTTTATTTATTTATTTGAAAGTAAGAGTTACAGAGAGAAAGAGAGGCAGGGAGAGAGAGAGAGGTCTTCCATCTGCTAGTTCATTTCCCAACTGGCTGCAAAGGCTGGAGCTGCGCCAATCCGAAGCCAGGAGCCAGGAGCTTCCAAGGCCTGGGCCATCTTCCACTGCTTTCCCAGGCTATAGCAGAGAGCTGCATCAGAAGTGGAGCAGCCAGGACTTTAACTGGTGCCCATATGGGATGCTGGCGCTGAAGGCAGTGGCCTTACTTGCTATGCCACAGTGCTGGCTCCATGCTCCACTTTCAATTTTAGGTTCTTGCTAATGCACACCTTGGGCGGCAACAGGCTTAACTATTTTGGTCCTTGCCACCCACATGGGAGACCTGGATGAAGTCCCTGTCTCCTGGCTTCAACCTGGCCTAGTCCCAGTTGTGAGCATTTTGGGGAGTGATCCAGGGGATGGAAGATCACTCTGTTTTTCTCTTTCTGTCTCTCTGCCTTTTGAATAAAAATAAGTAAGTAAATAAATAAGCAAACAAAGTTTAAAAGGAAACATGACTTAATTCACTTCTGGAATTCTCCATTTAACATGTTCAGGCTGCAGCTGACTGCAGGAAGCTAAGATCACAAAAATGAAACCTCAGATAAGGGGGAACTACCATGTTTCTGCTGTGATCTTTATTTCCTTCTTCCTACTAACTTGGGGCTTAGTTTGTTCTTGTTATCCAAGTTCCTGAGAACTTATTGCAGTCTTTGCAGACTGGCTTTGTCTAGGGAGCATTTCAGAGATTCAGCCCATCCAGAGATTCTGGGTGGGTCATCTGGCACAGTCTGAGAGCAAGACTACTGCTGGAGTCTTTGGACAGGCTGGTGCCTGGGACCACGGGGTTAAGCCTAAACCTTAGATTCACTGGTATGGATCTGACAATTGAGTCTGTGAGGATGGGGATGGATTCTGGGTCCACAATGGTTGACCTGGTACTAATGTGGGCTTTGAACTTAAGTATGAAGGGGTTGGCCAAGTGCTGCAATGGGCTTAGGGAAGAGGCTACAGATTAAGTCCAGAGAGATCCACCAGGCACTAGGGCTTGAGACCATAGGGATAGCCCTGGGTTCTAGGCCCATGGGGGCCAACACACAGCCTGGATCTACAGACATGTTCTTGGAACTTCAGTCCATAGGGTCTGGCCTGGCACTGGAGTGGAGTCTATTGGACCTAGACCTGGTTCTGTTGGAACAGACCTAGACTCTGAATCCTCTGGTACCTGGTGCTGGCCTGGTGCTGAAGCTAAGGTGGAGTCTGGGTCTGTGGGGACTGGTCTAGGACCTAGAATCATGAGTGCTGCCTAGGGGCCTGGCCCCACTGAGGCTGACCTGAAACTTGGAGCTATAGACAGTGATAAGGAGCCCGTGTCTGTTGGGACCAAGCTACAGGTTGAGTGTACAGGTCCTAGCTTAGAGGCTAGGTTTGCAAGGGCTGGCCAGGGTCCCGGGGTCTGTGTACAGGGTCTGTGTGCATGAAAGCAATCCTGGAATCTGGGTATATAAGGGCCTATCCAGTGTTTGGGTATACTGGGACAGGCCTTGACCCTGAGTCTGCTGGAGTATGGAACCACAGAGACCAGTTTGGAGGGTAGGACTGCAGGGACAGACCTGGCATAAAGCAGGTACCTGCCTGGTATTTGGGGCCAGAGTTGCCAATCTGTTGTTGAGGAGAGCTTAAAGCCCGGGGTTGCAAGGGCTGGATTGGCACTGGGTAGGCCTGCTTTCTGTATTTATAGTGGTCAACCTGGAGGCTGAGTCCACAGGTACTGACTTGATGACTAGGGCTGTAGGGACAGACCTGCTGCTGGGGTGTACCTGGAGCCTGAGGTCAGAGTTCAGCATGGTGCTAGAGGCAGGATGGAACCCGGGGCTCCTGGGGCTGGCCTGGTATTGGGGCAGGTGTGGTGGCTCAGCCTGTGGGTACTGGCCTGGAGCCTGAGCCACAGGGTAACAGACATGATGACGATGGGGGCTGGGGTCTAGGGGCTGCTGGTGGTGGGCCAAGCCTGAAGCCTGGACTCACAGGAACTGTCTCAGCCTTGGGTGGGCCTGGATTCTCTGTCTGTTAAGGCCAGACTGGCGACTAGATCTGCAGGTACTGGCCTAAAGAACTAGGGCTGCTGGAACCAGCTTGGAGCAGGGTTGGCCTGGCAGTGGGGGCAGTCTGGAGCCTGGGGCTTATAAGGTCATTCTAGATGTGGGGTGGCCCAAGGAGCAAATCTGCTGTGCAGGCCCGGAGCCTGGGGCTCCATCTTGGAGTCTGAGGCAAACTCTGGTTCTCACTTCCCTCTCCTTCCCCCACAAAGAGGGTGCCTCTCTCCACACTGTGCTGCCCAGGATTGTGGACAGGGTAACTTGGGGAGTGTAAAACTGCTCTTTCATTTACAAATTTATTTATTTATTTGAAAGGCAGGAACAGAGGGAAATATTTTCCATCCACTAGTTCACTCTCAAAAGTTCTGCAACAGCTGGGGCTAGACTGGGCTGAAGCTGAGAGCCAGGAACTCAATTCAGGTCTCATGTGGGTGGCAGGGACCCAAGTACTTGAGCCTTCATCTGTTGCCTCCTAGGGTGTGCATTAGTAGGAAGTTGGAATCAGAAGTAGAGCTAAGACTTGAATGAGGCACTCCAATATAAGATGTGGATGTCCCAAGCAGCAGCCTAATTTCTGTGTAAAACCCTTGTCCTGGGCCGGCGTTGCTGCTCAATAGGTTAATCCTCCGCCTGTGGTGCCGGCACACCGGGTTCTAGTCCCGGTCGGGGCGCCAGATTCTGTTCCGGTTGCCCCTCTTCCTGTCCAGCTCTCTGCTGTGGCCAGGGAGTGCAGTGGAGGATGGCCCAGGTCCTTGGGCCCTGCACCCGCATGGGAGACCAGGAGAAGCACCTGGCTCCTGGCTTCGGATCAGTGCAGGGCGCTGGCCGCAGTGGCCATTGCGGGGTGAACCAACGGCAAAGGAAGACCTTTCTCTCTGTCTCTCTCTCTGTCTCTCTCACTGTCTAACTCTGCCTGTCAAAAAAAAAAAAAAAAAAAAAAACAACAAACAAACAAAAAAACACCTTGTCCCTAAAACTTTTTCTTTTAAAAAAAGTATTGATTTTTTTTAATTTATTTGAAAAGCAGAGAGAGAGAGAGAGACAAAGATCTCCCATCCATTCATTCATCCCCCAAATTGCCCCACCACCACCACCAAGACCAGGGCTGGGCCAGGCTGAAGCCAGGGGACTGGAATTCAATCATGGTCTCCTACATGGGTAGGGACCCAAGTACTTGGACCATCATCTGCTGCCTCCCAAGGTGAGCCCCAACAGGAAGCTGGAATGGGAAGCAGAGTTGGGGCCCAAACCTAGTCATTTCTGATATGGGACGCTGGCATCTCAACCACTGGGCCAAACATTGGCTCCTAAAATTGTCCTTCCATCACTCTTCCATGAGTCTTTTCTTATTTTTGTGCTTGCATCCAGGTGCTGTACTCTCTCATATGGTTTGCTTAGCTCCTGTGAAGTTTTTTCCCTGCATGGATAAACAGCTGTTTGAATTGATGTTTCTGTAGAGGGATGAGCACTGAAGAGTCCTATTTCACCATCTTTCTTACATCCACCCTGAAGTTCACTAATTTCAACGTTAATCTCAGAGCTGGTGTGGCGCAGCAGGTTAAACCACTGCTTGTAACACCAGCATCCCATATCGGGGCACTGGTTCAAGGCCTGGCTGCTCCACTTCCTATCTAGCTCCCTGCTAATGTGCCTGGGAAAGCAGTGGAAGATGGCCCCAAGTGTTTGGGCCCCTGCCACCCATGTGGGAGACCCAGATGGAGTTCCTGCTTCCTGGCTTTGGCCTGACCCAAGTCTGGCTGTTGTGGGCATTTGGGGAGTAAAATAGCAGATGGAAGAACTTTCTCTCTCTCTCTCTCCCTCTCTCTGTGTTGCCCTACCTTTCAAATAAATAAATGTTAGTCAAAAAAAAAAATGTTGATTTTATCAACAAAGTAAAAAACACTATCACACAAATATATCCGGAATAATTTTTTATTGGTTTATTTATTTATTTTGAGAGATGGAGTTACAGAGAGAGGGAGAGACAGAGAGAAAGGTCTTCACATCCTCTGGTTAACTCCGCAAATGACCATAAAGGCTAGAGCTGTGCCAATCTGAAGCCAGGAGCCAGGAGCTTCTTCTGGGTCTCCCACATGGGTTCAGGGGCCCAAGGACTTGGGCCATCTTCCACTGCTTTCCCAGGCCATAGCAGAGAGATGGATCAGAAGTGGAGCAGCTGGGACTAGAACCGGCACCCATATGGGGTGCTGGCGCTGCAGGCAGAGGCTTAGCCCAGTACACCACAGTGCCGGCCCCTGGAATAATGTTTGACCAAATATCTGAGCACCATGGTCCAGCCAAGCAGATGCATAAAATCAATCATCACAGAGGAGATTCATGGTAAAATGCCAATTTTTTTTCCACCTGAATAAATAGGGCTTGTGCTAGAGGAGGAAAGAGAGCATTCTAATTAAGAAAAAAAAAAAGAAGCCAATAGTTTGTAAGGGTGTGCATTGTTGGCAGGGTTCACATTTATCATCACCACAGAGATTAGCAGGAATGATAATTATATCTCTAATCCTGGTAAGTTTGTTGGTATTTGTTCTGGATTACATTATTTTTAATTTGATTACAACAGTCACAAGTGTTTGTAATATTGGGCACACACTTTTCTCTGGGCATTCCCTAAATAAGACTTGATAGGTGGTGGCCCATTTCTCTATTTGCTTGATGGCACTAGTTAATAATAGTGGATTTCACTTGATTTTAGTAAAAAATATGGCCCACAGGGCTTTAAAAGTCACCTATAACTTCACCAACAATATTGAGGAGTCTAGCTTAATTGGGAGGGGTGTTGTTAGCTGTGTTGATGTCTGTGGTTATGTTAATAGGATGGGCTGATCTGAATAACCAACAGAGTGGTTCTCATTGTCCCCAGTCTGACCTGATATATGCATCTGGCATGCTAAGATGATCCACCAATGGATATGTAGCTGACCCTGGTGAGGACAGGAAGCTCTCAGGTGAGGAAGAAGTGCAGCAACGGAATAGGGGTCAAGGTCAAGGGGTCATCTGTGGCCAGCTGTAGTGTATCTCGTTGTCCCCCTATCTATTACCCCAGAGGCAATTGGGTCTACCTCTTAGGTATCAGAAGCAGATCCAGATTTGTTCCACAGTGCATTTAGAGGAGCAAAGTATATGGGTGGCAGATGAGAGTGTCTATCTCCAGATAATGGTGGGTGGTTGGCTCATGTTCCAGTAGGTGATGAGCAGATGCAGCCTGCAGATGGCTCCAGAATTGGTGGTCCACTTCGAGTTGTCATTAGGAGTGAGGAAGAAGTGACTAGGTACTGGATTTTCTGTGAGGGAGAAGGGAAAGATGAAAGTACCAAGTGAATGTTCCTTTGCTGTGGCTGGTAATGTCTGGGCTCCCATGTCCACGGAAACGCAGTTGTGCTGCATCCAGTGTGGGTATTATACAGCAGCAGCCTCTTGTTTTTTGTTTGTTTGTTTGTTTGTTTGTTTTTGTGAATTTAAGTGTGGTGTAATTGTGCCAGGGGACAGGGCATGGGGATTGTGAATTTAATGTAATCAAGGCTGTGGACACTTGTGGTTTTTCTACCATTTGAAGGACCATTGTCCTCAAAGTTGTCTCACTAGCCCTTGATTTAAAAGCCCACTTAAAGGGGCCAGAATTGTGGTGCAGTGGGTTAAGCCACCATGTGTGATGCCAGCATCCTATATGAGTGCCAGTTGAAGTACCAGATGCTCCACTTCCAATCCAGCTCCTTGCTAATACACCTGGGAAAGCAGCAGAAGATGGTCCAAGTGCTTGGGGCCCTGCTACCCATATGGGAAACCTGGATGGAATTCCAGACCCCTGGCTTTAGTCTGGCCCAACCCTGGCCATCATAGCCACTTGGGGAATGAACCTGAGGATGGAAGCTCTCGCTATCTCTCTCTCTAACTTCTCCAGGAGCTTCTTCCGGGTCTCCCACGTGGGTGCAGGGGCCCAAGGACTTGGGCCATCTTCCACTGCTTTCCCAGGCCACAGCAGAGAGCTGGATCGGAAGAGGAGCAGCTGGGACTAGAACTGGCGCCCATATGGGATGCCGGCGCTTCAGGCCAGGGCTTTAACCCGCTGCGAAACAGCGCCGGTCCCTCCATATGTCTTTATCCCAAGTGTCTCGGCCTTCTGTTTTCTTTCTTTTTTTTTTTTTTTTAATTTTTTTATAGGCAGAGTGGACAGTGAGAGAGAGACAGAGAGAAAGGTCCTCCTTTGCCGTTGGTTCACCCTCCAATGGCCGCCACGGCCGGTGCTCTGTGGCCGGCGCACCGCGCTGATCCGGTGGCAGGAGCCAGGTGCTTCTCCTGGTCTCCCATGGGGTGCAGGGCCCAAGCACGTGGGCCATCCTCCACTGCACTCCCTGGCCATAGCATAGAGCTGGCCTGGAAGAGGGGCAACTGGGACAGAATCCGGCGCCCTGACCGGCACTAGAACCCGGTGTGCCAGCACCGCAAGGCGGAGGATTAGCCTAGTGAGCCACGACACTGGCCTGTTTTTCTTGTTTTGAGATTACCAAGAATCCTCTCTCTACTTCCCATTGAGCAAGAAGTAAAGGAATTTCTGGGAATTCTTGTAAGTCAACTCAGTAGCAAGATATGTGGCTATTTCCTCATGGAGTTTTGACATTTCAATAAGACTCCATTTAGGGGTCGGCGTCATGGCACAGTGTGTTAAACAGCTGCTTGCAACACCAGAATCCCATATGGGTGCTGGTTTGAGCCCTGGATGCCCACTTCCAATCCAACTCCCTGCTAATACACCTAGGAAAGCAGCAGAAGATGGTCAAAGTCCTTAGGCCCCTGCACCCGTGTGGGAGATATGGATGGAGTTCCAGCCTCCTGGCTTTGGCTTGGCCTAGTCCTGGCTGTTGTGGTCATTTAGGGAATGAACCAGCAGAAGGAAGATCTCTCTCCTCCCGCCCCACCCCATAACTCTCCTTTTCAAATAAATAATCTCCGGTGATTGCTGACATCATAAATAAGAGTGCCAATTGTTAAATCAACAATGGGAGTCACTGGGTTCATGCTCCCCACGTAGGATCTCTGTCCTTAATATGTTTAACTATGAAATTCAAAAACAACACTACTAGTCGAACAATAAATACCCTATACCTGGGCCGGTTGTGTGAGGGCAGCCTGTTGAAATCCCTGCTTAGTATATACTAAGTTGATCTTCAGTATATGAAGGTAATTGAAAATGAAACGTGATGAAGGGCGGGATGGGAGAGGGAGTGGGTGAGGGGAGGGCCACAGGAGGGAGGGAGGCTGGGGGGGGGGGGAGCCACAACAATACAAAAGTTGCATTTTATATTCTACTTAAAGCTGTTGGCTGAACTCTGTAATTAATACACAATTACTCTTAGGTGTTTAATTAATGCTATAACTAGTATTCAAATAGTATTTTACACTTTGTGTTTCTGTGTGGGAGCAAAATGTGGAAATCTTTACTTAATATACACTAAATTGATCTTCTGTATATAAAGATAATTGAAAATTAATCTTGATGTGAAGGGAAGGGGAGAGGGAGTGGGAGGGGGGAGCGTTGTGGGTGGGAGGGAAGTTTCGGGAGGGAGGAAGCTATTGTAATCCATAAGCTGTACTTTAGAAATTTATGCTCATTAAATAAAAAAAATTAAAAAAAAGACATTTAGCTCCATCCTGTATAGCAGTTCCATTTTAATAAGGAAGCTTCTGGATACACTTGCTTCTGATCTCTACAACTAAATACCCAAGACAAGCTACTTATGAAGAAAGGGGGTTTGTTTCAGCTCATGGTTTTGAAGATTCACAGTCCAGGATTGGGTGGCCCCATTGATTTGGCATCTGATGAGGATGGTAGGTGGCAATGGTACAGCATGTGTAGAGAAAGGATCATATGATGAGCCAGGAAACAGAGGGAGCAGCTAGGGCTAAAACCAGCATTTATACCCAACCCTCTCACAAAAGCTACCTTCTAAGGACATGTAACCAATAACCTAAGGACTTCCCATAAGCTCAGTTCCTAGACATCATAATTGAATTAAGTTTCCATCCTCTCAATACCATTAATGTAAGACTTCAAAGATTTTTGTTAAAATTTATTTTATTTATTTATTTGTTTATTTTAAAAGCAGAGTGACAGAGACAGGGAGGGGACAGGGGAGAGATTATCTTCTACTCTCTGGTTTACTTTCCAAATTCTTGCAATAGCTGCGCCCAAGTCAGGCCAAAGCCAGGAGCCAGGAACTCCATCTGGTTCTCCTGTGTAGGTGGCAGGAACCCAAGTACTTGAGCCATATCCCCTGCCCCCCAGGTACATTGACAGGAAGCTTTATCAGAAGTACAGAGTAGCCAGGACTTGAACCAGCACTCCTATTTGCGATATAGGCATCCCACACAGCAGCTAAACCTGCTGTGCCATAATGCCCACACCAGAGTTTGAAGTTTAACCTTTAAATGTCTGTGTAAGTTGGATAGGAGCCATAACCTATTCAAATCATAGCAGCCTCTATTACTGATCTAATTTTTCAGGGAGCTTTTTCTATTACCCAGGGTATAATAGGAATCTCAATCAATAGGGGAACTGACTGCCCCAATCAGCACTTTAGTTTGTGTGTGTGTGTGTGTTTTTTTTTTTTTTTTTTTTTTTTTTTTGACAGGCAGATTTAGACAGTGAGAGAGAGACACACACAGAGAAAGGTCTTCCTTTCCGTTGGTTCAACCCCCAAATGGCCGCTACTGCCAGCGTGCTGTGCCGATCCGAAGCCAGGAGCCAGGTGCTGCCTCTCGGTCGCCCCAACCGGGACTAGAACCCGGTGTGCCGGCACCGCAGGCAGAGGATTAGCCAAGTGAGCCTCAGCACCAGCCAGCACTTTAGTTTTGATAAGTACCCACTCCACTGCTAGGAGTGAGTACCTTTGGGCTAAGTCTGGGGACTGCATACATCAAAAGTGTATGCATAAGCATTTACTTGCTTATTTCATCCACAGGCTCCAGGAAGCAAATTTCTAATTTAAGTCCTATCCTCAGGACACTAGTGGGATGGACACAGTAATAACCTCCTTCAGTTTATCTAGTGCCTGTTAGTGCTGAGTCCCCACTGAGAAATTAAAGACATGGGCTTCTTGATATATTGGAACCAACAAATATTGATGGTGAGGAGTGTGTTGGCACCAAAACGCAAACATTCTTTACAAATGCTAGGCCTGCTTGACTCATGTGGGAGGTTGGAGCACCAGGTATTATCTTTTCTAAGACCTGGAGCAGTTTGCCCTTCTAAGTTCCAAATATTGCCCCCAAATTCAATAGACTGGGATGGGGACCTTGTACTTTGTGCAGGGCAACTGCCCACTTACTCACCCACAGTTGCAATGGCCTATTAGGCAGACTCTTGGTCAAGTCCAGTGAGGAGGGTGCCATCCATGTTATGCCAAAGCCAACTTTCTAGTGGAAAGGCTGGGCAGGCATTTAGGTCCTGTTTGCAAAGACTGTGCAATTGCAGGAAAGGTGTACTCATGACCCTCAAAGATGAAGGTAAATTGTAATTGACTCTCCTGTGAAATTTTTACTGAATAGAAATGTTAGCCAAGTCTATAACTATAAACCATTTACCCATGTTGTTTTGTTTTGAATGGCATCGGTTAAAGCAACAATATCTGGTAGGGGTGTTCTAATAAAGAGAACAGCTTTGTTAACTCTCAGTAGTCTATAATTAGCTTACAGTTATTAGTGGTAGCTTTAAGCACAGGCTTACCAGAGAATTGAAAGATGAGATGGTAAGAATCATAAGGCAGGCATTTAGCCTAGCAATTAAGATGTCTGCATCCCACATCAGAGTGCCTAGGTTTGCTTCTCAACTCTGGCTCCTGACTCCAGCTTCCTGCTAACATAGACTCTGGGGAGGCAGCGGTGATGGCTCAAATAATTGGATCCCTGCCACCCACATGGGAGACCTGGATTGAATTCCTGGCTCCCACCTTCAGTCTGGCCCAGTTCCAGCCATTGCAGGCATTTGGAGAGTGAACCAATCGATGGGAGTTCTGTGTGTGTGTGTGTGTATGCAAGGAAGGAAGGAAGGAAGGAAGGAAGGAAGGAAGGAAGGAAGGAAGGAAGTTTAAAAAAAAAATCAGTACCCCTTCTTAACATCAGCTATGAGAGGCCATAATCTTTTCAGTGCCTTGTGTTAGCCAGTATTGTGATATGTTTACCTTCCAGGGGAAGGGTAACCGATTCCCCCTGGGCAGTGCCTACCAGTAATCTAAAAGCCTTAGGCTTATTCTGTGAGGGACAGTCTTGGGGAAAAACAGGAAACAATTAGGACAGAAACATTTAGCAAAAAGGGGGCCGATTCTAATAGTTAAATAAGTAATTTTCCCTTTAACTAATCCGCCTTCCAAGCAGCTCACTTTGTATGTGTGTGGAGTGTGGGTTGTCCCTTTAAAGCATGGATGCTTTGGGGGATTAGGGAGATTTGGATACCCATGTCCAACAGAGTCAGCCTATTGTTTATTTTTTGGCGCTTAAATCACAGTTAATGTAGTAAAAGGGTGATTTTCTGCCAGAAGGATCCCACTTCTGTGACCACTGGATTCCTATGTGGGAGTTGAGTCCCCACCACTGACAAAGATCACAGGCAAGAATCGAAAGTAAAACTGTCTCCAAAGGGAAATCCCACAACAGATTGTAACTTAACTCTTGTAAGGATTGTAATTGCACTGACTTACATCCATTTTGGGATCTTCATGTCCCTTAGGGTCCAATATAACCTCTCTTGTTCATCTCAGGGTTCATGTTTCAGCAGAGCCCTGGCTGTAGATGGCTGGTTTGGCCTGGGGGGAGGCAATCTTGCTGTTGATAGTAATTTTGATTTAAGCTGGGTGGAGTATTGTTTGTAGAATTAACAGGCAACACTTGGCTCTGAGTTTGTCTTTCATGAGTGTCGATTAAATCCAGGGCATTTGTGGCCTCTTTAATGTTTTATTTAACATTAGCTATCATTGCCAGTAAAGAGGACATATACTTGTCAGGAGTCCTCCTGAGAAGCAAATTGGATTCAGGATTCAATTCAGCCTCCTCTGCACTTGCCAAGTCATCACGCCGCGCACCATGTGTTGCCTGATAAGTACACTCCAACATCCCCAGCTGCTGGAGGAGATTATTGGCCTTGGCTCACATTTTCCATTGACAGTTGGCTGGGGCTGTTCTAAGGCCTAACGTAGCATGGGCAGCTTTCCAAGCCATAAAAATTCTCATCAACAAGGTATATTTGGGCCAACGTCCAGAGCCTCCTCTGGGGGTCATTACAACCTTCCCCACAAACTGCACAGGATCCTTTCATTGGAATAGCGTTTTTCCATCTCATACTATTGCAGCCAAGTGTTTAATGTCAATTCCCCTTTAGGCTGAGCTAGCTCTTTGCCAGGTACATTCTTTTTCATTTGATTCCTGCGCTAAGTCCTTAAGGAGAGACTGGGCTTCAGAGAGAAAATGAAGGCGTAGGGCCAGCATTGTGGCACAATGGGTTAAACCAACACCTGAAAAGCTGGCATCCTATATCAGAGCACCAGTTTAAGTCCCAGCCACTCCACTTCCGGTCCAGCTCCTAGCTAATGCATCTGGGAAAGCAGCAGAAGATAGTCCAAGTGCTTGGGCCCCTAATCCCCATGGGGGGATCTGGATGAAGCTCCTGGCTCCTGGCTTTGGCCTGCCCCAGCCCTGGCAGTTGTGGCCATTTGGGGAGTGAACCAGCAGATAGAAGATTCTCTCTCTCTCTCCCCATCTTTCTAACTGTGCCTTTCAAATGAATAAATAAATCTTCAAAAAAAAAAAAGGGGGGGGGGCCAGCGCCGCGGCTCACTAGGCTAATCCTCCGCCTTGTGGCGCCGGCACACCAGGTTCTAGTGCCGGTCAGGGCGCCGGATTCTGTCCCGGTTGCCCCTCTTCCAGGCCAGCTCTCTGCTGTGGCCAGGAGTGCAGTGGAGGATGGCCCAAGTACTTGGGCCCTGCACCCCATGGGAGACCAGGAAAAGCACCTGGCTCCTGCCATTGGATCAGCGCGGTGTGCCGGCCGCGGCGGCCATTGGAAGGTGAACCAACGGCAAAGGAAGACCTTTCTCTCTGTCTCTCTCTCTCTCACTGTCCACTCTGCCTGTCAAAAAAAAAAAAAAAAAAAAAAAAAAAAAAAAAAAAAGGAAATGCTTTAGGCAGCTCAGTGCAATTGTTGATGTCCTGAAGTCCTTCCAGGGAAGGGCTAGAATGACAACATCCACAAGAGCATGATAGAGTTGTCACGACAGCAGAAGCATGCTAACTGCTTCACCTCAATCTGATGACTCTGCTTTGTTTTCCATGGTGGTCCCCAAGAAGTAGGTCATCCTCTCATGCCAAAGTACCCCAAATCAGGAACTCCTCCTACTACAGCCGGTTTTTAAAAATTAGTTGATTCATTTTACTTATTTAGGAGATCTCCCAACCACTGATTCACTCCCTAAATGGCCACAACAGCCAGGGTTAGGCCAAGCTGAAGTCAAGAACCAGGAACTCCATCCGGGTCTCCCACATAGGTGGCATGGAACAAACCCCTTGAGCCATCATCTGCTGCCTCCCAGAGTGTACATTAGAGAAGCTGGAATCAGCAGCCAGAGCCAGGACTCGAACTTAGGCCTCCAATATGAGATGCAGATATCCCAAGCAGCATCTTTACCACTGTGCCAAATGCCTACCCCACACTACAACCTGTTATGGGATCAGGAGTAGCCCCAGCCTTGGTGCAAAATCATGCATCCCTCCCATTTGCCTATTCAGGACTGTGGGTCTTACAATTTCTTGCACCTGCCTAGTAAGGGAACCAGGTGGGCTAGCTGATTCTCCCCATGCAGCTTGGCATCTCCGACCCCCAAAGTCAGTCCTAGTGGTGTGGGTTCACTTGAATGCTAGCACTACAACTTGGTTAGGCTAATGAAGTACAGGGAAAGACTCCAAAACTATGGAATGAAGTTTAGCAAAGAGGGCAAACAAATGCAGGGATATTCAAAACTGTCAGTCCTAATCACTTAAGGCCTTCTAGAATCAATTTGCCAATTGATTGTCCTACTGATGGGGTAACCCCCATGTCAATAACTTTATCACCACCAAAATCCTACGGACATCACTTGTAGTGAGTCCCAGAATTTTTTTTTTTAAGATTTATTTATTTATTTGAAAGGTAGAGCTACAGAGAGGCAGAGACAGAGAGGTCTTCCATCCGCTGATTCGCTCCCCAAATGCCTGCAATGGCCAGAGCTGGACCGATCCAAAGCCAGGAGCCAGGAGCTTCTTCCGGGTCTCCCACGTGGGTGCAGGGGCCCAAGGACTTGGGCCATCTTCTACTGCTTTCCTAGGCCATAGCAGAGAGCTGGATCAGAAATGGAGCAGCTGGGACTCGAACCGGCACCCATATGGGATACAGGCACTGCAGGCGGCGGCTTTACCTGCTACACCACAGTGCCGGGCCTATGGATTTTGAAGCTGATTCAAATAAAAAAAGAGAGAGATGTGATCACAAGGCAGCAATGGAACATAACAAACTTTAGTTGGGAAGCACTTGAAACCTTGTTGGAGAAGGGGAGTCCCTCACAGCAGGGACTACACAAAGACCACTGTACAGGAAGGGGAAGACAGGGAACTCCCAGGAAAGAGCTGGACCAGAGAGAGTCTTACTTGTCTAGGTGATGTCACCCAACAGTAAGACGGAGAGCCAGGTCAGAGAGAGCATCAGAGATCGGAATTGGCTTTTTTTTTTCTTTAATAGTTATGGGGTTTGTCTTATCTATGTCTAACAGATGCTGAGTGTAGTTTTTGTGGGTTATGTAAAATAGGCTTGCTCTGTGTTAAAAATCTGTTTAACATGGAACTGCGTTGTGGCATAGTGGGTAAAGCTGCCACTTGCAATGCCGGCATCCCACCTGGGTGCCAGTTTGAGTCCCGGCTGCTCCATTACCAATCCTACTCCCTGCTAATGTGCCTTGGAAAGCAGCAGAGGATGGCCCAAGTGCTTGGGCCTCTGTGCACATGTGGGAGACCTGGAAGAAGCTCTTGGCTTCAGTCTGGCCCAGCCCCAGCCATTGTGGCCATTTGGGGAGTGAACCAGTGGATGAAAGCGCTCTCTCTCTCTCTCTCTCCCTCCCTCTCTCCCTCCTCTGTAACTCTGCCCTTCAAATACATAAAGTAAATCTTGGGAAAAAAAAAAAAACAGTGTGGTACTGGCATAAAGACAAAGTAATATATCAAAGGGAATAGAATAGAGATCCCAGAAATAATCCCTCAAATGTATAGCTAAAAGATTTTTGACAAGACAGCCAAGACCATTTCATAGGGAAACAGACAGTCTTTTCAACAAATGATATTCAAACAACAAAAGAAAGAACTTGAACTCTTACCTAACACATATACAAAAAATAACTCAAAATATCCATATATCCAATTATCTAAATATAAGGCCTAAAATTATAAACCACTTAGAAGAAAACAGAACAAACACTTCATAATGTTGTACTTGGCAATGATTTCCTGGATATGACACCAAAAGTATAGGCAAAAAAAGGAAAAAATAGACAAGTTGGACTTTATGCAAATTCTAAAAATTGTGCATCAAAAGATAGTATCCACGGACCAGTGTTGTCATAGTGAGTAGAACCGCCACCTGCAGCACCAGCATCCAATATGGGTGCTGGTTCAAGACCCAGTTGCTCCACTTCTGACCCAGCTCCCTGCTAATGTACCTGGGAATGTGGCGGAAGATAGCCCAAGTACTTGGGCCCCTGCACTCACATAGGAGAATTGGAAGAAGCTCCTCCCTCCTGGCTTCGGCCTGGTCCAGCCCTGGCCATTGATGCCATTTGGGAAGCAAATCAGTGGAAGGAAGATCTCTATCTGTGTGTGTGTGTGTGTGTGTGTGTGGGTGTGGGTGTAAAACTCTGATTTTCAAATACATAAATCTTCCAAAAAAAAAGACAGTATCAGCAGAGTAAAAAGTGGATGGAGTCCAGGGCACACAACCCCGATTTTAACCTGAAGACCTTGGGAAGCATGGGCCAGAAGGACGTTTTGGCGATTCCCTGAAGTCTAGGACTTGCATGGGAGAGGTCCCCACCCTACGTGTGGAAGAAAGAAGCACCCTAATCTCAGAAGATGAGGAATGCAGAGAGGACTCTGAACAAACAGACCTCGCTGTTTTCCTCAACTTACTACACTTGGCTTATACGTTTTCTACTTTTTCTTTGTCCTGTCATATGACTCTCAACCCTTCATCAAGCCTAGCATAAAAACACTCGGGCTTAATTGCTCCCTCAGGGGTTCATTTCCTTATGAAGGCCTCTGTGCCACATAAAACTTACATTAAACAAATGTGTGTTGGCTGGCACTGTGGCGCAGCTCTGGCCACTACGGCCATCTGGTGGACCAATCTCTCTCTCTCTCTGCCTCTGCCTCTCTGTAACTCTGGTTTTCAAATAAATAAATAAATAAATAAATAAATAAATCTTTAAAAGTAAATTAAATAAATAAATGTAGGGGCAGTAATATGGCACAGCAGGCTGGGCTATTGCTTGCAAAGCTGGCATTTCATATTGGAGCCCAGGTTTGAGTCCCAGCTATGCCACTTCCTACCCAGCTCCCTGCTAATGCACCTGGGAAAGCAGCAGAGGATGACTCAAGTCCTTAGACCCCTGCCATCCATGTGGGTGACCTGTATGGAGTTCCTGGCTCCTGGCCTCAGGCTGTTGTGGCCATTTGCAGAGTGAACCAGCAGATGGAAGATCTCTTTCTCTCTCGCTCTCTCTCTTTGCCTATGCCTCTCCCTCTCTATAACTTTGCCATTCAAGTAAATAAATAAATGTTTTCTAAAAATAGGTATTTTTCTGTTATTATACACCTAGCTTTTTTTACAATTCATTTTTATTTATTTGAAAAGCAGAGTGACAGAGAGAGAGGGAGAGGAAGAGGGAGAGAGGGAGAGAGGGAGAGGGAGAGAGAGGGAGAGAGGGAGAGAGGGAGAGGGAGAGAGGGAGAGAGAGATGATTCCCAAGGGATCAGCCCAGCTTATAAACACTGGGGATCCTTTCCATCCCAGACCTCAGCCCCTATGGTTAGGTGAAAAGACCCCCTGACAGGAGAATGGAAAGGACCACACCCTCTGCTAACCAAGGGTCGAGGATATGCTTGTGTCTTTCCAGAGAATGCAGAACAGTCTATTTGGGTACCAGCCAGAAACATCAAGCCTGCAACTGAGAGCCAACCAGAACCAGCTGAACAAGACTGAGAATCCGCCTTGTTAGCAGACACACCTGCCCTATCATCCTAACCTGAGAAACTGCCCATAGCCATATCTGTTACTGTTTTGTACCCCACTAGCTCTGGTCAGCCACTCAAACGGCCCACAGCCTGTGTGCAGTCATGCCAATCCTGATAACCATTATTCCTCATTCCTACCCCTATCTGAGCAAGCACTCCTGTGGTCTCTCAATTTGAGCGCTGGTTTGTCAATGACAGGTAAGATCCCCTGGGGGACAACCTAAGACAGGCACAGCTGCGTACGGAGACCACATGGAAACGGGGTCAACAATGGTATGGCCAAGAATCATGCCTCCCGTTGCTCAAAAATAAATGAAAAGGGGGAAATGTGGTGGAATGAGGTGAAAAGGTCATATCAAGATGGCCACTGAGGTGAAAAGGTCATGCCAAGATGGCCGCTGACAACAGAAACTGCCTGGCAACAGGCTGTGATTGGTTGGGGCATAGACCGCCCCTTGACCAGATTGGCTGGTCTTGGCTATATAAGCTGTTGTACTAACTCAAATAAACGAGTCTGCGACCTGCTCGCCTCAGGCCTGCTTTCACCCGACTGTGTGGTCTGTGGTCTGTGTGGTGACTCCGCGCCTCTTGCCCCCACCACACTCCTCCTCTCAGAAAGGAATCCACTGCAACATTGTTGAGAAATCAACTGCAACAGAAACTGATACTCAGAGCCTGACAGGAGCTTTTATTTTTCTCCCAAGCCCTCTGTATTCTAATTGATCATGCTCATCCAGTGGAAACTTGTCATTTGGCTGAATCTTCTTAAATCCTACCACCATGGGGGCATGTGCTGTGGTGTAGCAGGTAAAGCTGCCGCCTGCAGTGCTGGCATCCCATACGGGTGCCAGTTCAAATCCCAGCTGCTCCACTTCTGATCCAGCTCTCTGCTATGGCCTGGGAAAGCAGTAGAAGATGGCCCCTGCACCCCTGTGGGAGACCCGGAAGAAGCTCTTGGCTCCTGGCTTTGGAATGGCACAGCTCTGGCCGTTGCAGCCATCTGGGGAGTGATTCAGTGGATGGAAGACCTCTCTCTCTGCCTTTGCCTTTCAAATAAATAAATATTTTTAAAAGGTAATAAAAATTTTTAAAAAATCCTAACACCTCTGTCCACTTGAAATTCTTGTTGGCACAATTTACCTGAGGATAATCTGAAACTTCATTGGCTTCTTTAAGAAACTTACACTATTGCCACTCCTTTAAAACTTACTGCATGGGGCAAGTGCTATGGTGTACCAGATAAAGCCACCGCCTATGGTGCTGGCATCCCATATGGGCTCCGGTTTGGGTTCAGACTGCTCTACTTCTGATCCAGCTCCCTGCTAATGTGCCTAGGAAAGCAGTAGAAGATGGCCCAAGTCCCTGGGCTCCTGTCACCCATGTGGGAGACCCAGGAGAAGCTCCGTGCTCCTAGCTTTGGCCTGACCCAGCCCTGGCCGTTGCAGCCATTTGGGGAGTGAACAGCAGATGGAAGATCTTTCTCTCTCTCTCCCTCTGTCTCTCAGTAAGTCTGCCTTTCAAGTAAATAAATAAATATTTTTTAAAAAAGGCAAAAAGAAATCTTACTGCTTCTGCTCCTTCATCCTGCTCTTGCCACCTTTAAACTCCCATTCAGTTTCCATGAATCCTTTGAACTCCTACTTTTTCCTTCTCTCTGCCTACCCCTGCTAGAACAGTTACTATTCCAGCCCCTTGATCACTTGAACTTTGGAACCTCTCACTTTCAATGGGTAGAGTCTCCCAAAAGCAACTACCTGTGACTAAAAATAAAAGCCTAACTGAAAGTAGACTGGGTATTTTGTTCACTCTGATGAGCTTCTGATATATTCTCACAGCCACTAACTGTCTCCTCATTTACTTATCTAAATTTCATTTTTTATTTTATTTTTTAGTTATTTGAAAGACAGAGGGAGAGAGAGACAGAAACAGAGACAGACAGATAGATCTCCCTTCCACTGGTTTACTTCCCAATTGATGACAGTGGCCAGGACTGGGCCTAGCCAAAGCCAGGAGCTGGGAATTTAATCCAGGTCTCCTACATGGGTGGCAGGGACTCAACTATTTCAGCCATTACCACTGTCTCTTAGGGTTTGCATTAGCAGGAAGCCAGAGTCAGGAGCCAGGCACCAAACCTAGGTACTCCAATGTGGGGCATGGGCCATCTTAATCAGCATCCTAACTGCTAGTCCAAATGCTTGCCTCTGAGTTGATTTTTGTATGTGGTGAGATATAGGGGTCTAGTTTCCTTCTTCTGCATTTAGATTCCTCCTTTCCAATTTAGATGACCTTTATTTCTTTCCCTTGCCTATTGCTCTGGCTAGGACCTCCAGTACTATGTAGAATGAGAATGGTGAAAGTGGACATCCTTCCTTGTCTTATTCTGGATTTTAGAGAGAAAGTTTTCAGCATTTGTCCGTTCAGTACAATTACAACTGTGAGCCTGTCATATATGGCCTCGATTGTGTTAATCCATGTTCCTTCTGTATCTGATTTGTTGATTTTTTTTATCATGAAGGGTGTCAAATTTTATCAAATTTTTTCCTGTCCATTGAGATGATCATATGGTTTATTTCCTTCATTTTCTTGACATGATATCTCACATTTATTGATTTCTATATTTTGCACCAGCTTTGCATCTCTGGAATAAATTCCACTTGATAGTAGTACATAATCTTTTTGATATATTTCTGGATTCAGTTCGTTGGTATTTTGTTGAGAATTTTTGCATTTACATTCATCAGGGATATTGTTCTGTAATTTTTTTCTTTCCTTTTTGCTGAGCACTTGTCTAATTTTGGCATCAGGGTAATGGTAGTCTTATAGAATGAGTTTAGAAGAATTCCCTTCCAGTTTTTTTTAGAATATTTTGAGAATTCCTGTTAGTTATTCTTTAAAAGTTCAGTAGGGGCCAGCACCATGGCTCACTTGGCTAATCCTCTGCCTGCGGCGCTGACATCCCATATGGCCGCCAGGTTCTAGTCCCGGTTGTTCCTCTTCTAGTCCACCTCTCTGCTGTGGCCCAGGAGGGCAGTGGAGGATGGCCCAAGTGCTTGGGTCCCTGCACCTGCATGGGAGACCAGGAAGAAGTACCTGGCTCCAGGCTTCAGATTGGAGCAGCGTCGGCCGTAGCGGCCATTTGGGGAGTGAACCAATGGAAGGAAGACCTTTCTCTCTGTCTCTCTCTCTTTCACTGTCTATAACTCTGTCAAAAAAAAAAAAGTTCAACAGAATACATCAGTGAAGTCATCTGATCTTTAGCTTTTCTTTGTTGAGAGATTTTCTATTATTCATTAATTTCATTGCTCACAATCTGCTGATGTTTTGTCTTTCTTTATCATTTAATTTTGGCTGAGTATGTTTCCAGGAATGTATGCATTTCTTCTAGGTTTTCCAGTTTGTTGCATATAGTTGCTTTATTTATTTATTTATTTATATTTGAAAGGCAGAGAGACAGAGAGAAATAGCTCCCATCTGCCTGTTCACACTCCAAATGTCCATAACAGCCCCCAGCTAGGGCTGAGGTTGGAAGCCAGGAACTCAATCCAGGTGTCCCACGTGGGTGGCAGGAACCAGATCACTTGAGTCGTCACCATTGCCAACTAGAATCTGTAGTAGTAGGAAGCTGGAGTCAGGATTCAAGCCAGGTAGAAAACCCAGGCACTCCAATACGGAATGCGAGCCACTGAACCAGCATCTTAACTGCTAAGTGCCCACCCCACCCCTAGTTGTTTTAGAATCCCTAATAATCCATTGTACTTTTTTAAACATTTATTTATTTATTTGAAAGGCAGAGTTAGAGAGAGAAGGAGAGACAGAAAGAGAGATCCTCCATCCATTGTTCACTCCCCAAATGGCTACAACGGCCGAGGCTTGACCAGACCAAATCCAGGAGCCATGAGCATCATCTGGGTCTCCCACATGAGTGCAAGGGCCCAAGCACTCTGGCCACCCTCTGCTGCTTTCCAAGGCGCATTAGCAGGGAGCTGGATCGGAAGCAGAGTATCCGGGACTGGCGCCCATATGGGACGTTGGTATTGCAGGTGGCAGATTAACTCTCTATGTTACAACACCAGTCCCCCATTTTACTTCTGTGTTATCAGTTACAATGTCTCCTTTTTCTTTGCTTTTTTTAATTTTTTTTTTATTTATTTGAAAGTCAGAGTTACACAGAGAGAGGAGAAGCAGAGAGAGAGGTCTCCATCCGCTGGTTCACTCCCCAATTGGCCCCAATGGCCTGAGTTTCGCAGATCTGAAGCCAGGAGACGGGAGCTTCTTCCAGGTCTCCCACACGGGTGCAGGGGTCCAAGGACTTGGGCCATCTTCCACTGCTTTCCCAGGCCACAGCAGAGAGCTGGATCAGAAGTGGAGCAGCTGGGACTCAAACCGGCACCTATGTGGGATGCCAGTACTACAGGTGGTGGCTTTACCCGCTATGGCACAGCACCGGCCCCGTTTGTCTCCTTTTTCATCTCTGATTTTATTTCTGTACTCTTTCTTTTCAGTCTAGCTAAAAGTTAGTTTATACTTTTAAAAAACTGCCTCTTCATTTCATTGATCTTTTCTATTTATTTGTTTCAATTCCACTTATTTCTACTCTGATCTTTACTATTTATTTCCTTGTACTAATTTTTTAAAATTATTTTTCTAGTTCCTTGAGCTAGAACATTAGGTTGTTTATTTGTGATCCTTCTACAATTAAAAATTAATTAACTTGAGAGTTGGAGAGACAGTTTCCATCCACTGGCCCATTTCTGAAATGCTCACACTGACCACTCCTGGGCCAGGCCAAATCCAGGACCAGGAACTCAATCCAGGTTTCCAACATGGGTGGCAGGGACCCAAGCACTTGAACTATTACAACTACTACCTCCCAAAGTCTGTACCAGCAGAAAGCTGGAGTCGGGGGGTGGTGGATCAAACCCAGCACTCTGATATGAGACAAGTATTTTTTTTTAAATATTCATTTATTTCAAAGTCAGAGTTACACAGAGAGAGAAGGAGAGGCAAAGGGAGAGAGGTCTTCCATCTGCTGGTTCACTCCCCAATTGGCCGCAATGGCCAGAGCTGCTCTGATCCAAAGCCAGGAACTTTGAGCTTCTTCTGGGTCTCCCACACAGGTGCAGGGGCCCAAGGACTTGGGCCATCTTCCACTGCTTTCCCAGGCATAGCAGAGAGCTGGATCAGAAATGGAACAGCAGGGACTCAAACCAGTGCCCATGTGGGATGCTGGCACTGCAGGCAGCAGCTTTGCCCACTACACCACAGCACCGGCCCTGATACAGGTATCAACACCAGGCCAATTGCCCAATACCCCTTCTACTTTTTGATGTAGGCATTAATTGTAACAAACTTATCTCTTAAATTGAATGTTGTCCTATTTTGGTATATAATGGTTTTATTTTCATTTTTAATCAAGAAATTTTTTAATTTTTCTTTCTTAATTTCTTCATTGACCCAATACCTGTTAATGAGTATGTTATTTAATTTCCATGTATTTTTATAGTTTCCGAAGTTCTTCTTGTTACTGATTTCCAGATTCACTGCATTATGGTCAGAAAAGATACTCGATTTAATTTCAGTTTTTTAGAAAAGTGTTTTGTTTTTTTTTTTTTTTTTAATTCAAAAGAGAGAGTGAGGAGGTATCTCCCATCTGCAGGTTCATTCCCCAAAGGTCCACAAACAGCTGGGACTGGGACAGGCTGAAACCAGGAGCTCCATCTTAGCTTCCCACATTGGTGGCAGGGTCCTAAGCACTTGACCCATTATGTGCTACCTCTCCAGGCGCACATTAACAGGAAGCTAGATCTGATGTGGAGGCAGGACTTGATACCAGGCACTCATACAGAATGCTGGCATCCTGAAGGGTTGTTTAACCCATTATATGACAACACTCACCTTTGATGTCAAGTTTTCAAAATTTGTTGAAATTTGTTTTATGGCCTACCATATGACTTATCCTGGAGAATGGTTCATAGGTTGTTGAGAATGTGTCATGTGTTGTTGAGAATATTTCATATGCGGCTGTTGGATGGAACCTTCTACAGATGTCTGTTAGGTCTATTTGGTCTAGAGTTCACTTTAATTCTGCTTTTCTTTGTTGATTTTTTTTTAAGTTTATTTATTTGAAAGGTGGAGTGGCAAGGAGAGGCAGGGGAGTAGGGAGAGACTTTTCACCCATTGATTCATTCCACCAAATGGCTTCAAAAGCCAGGGCTGCACCATGCTGAAGCCAGGAACCAGAAACTCCATCTGGATCTCCCACGTGGGCGGCAGAAGTCCAAGCCATCATCTGCTGCCTCCCAGGATGCATTGGCAGGAAGCTGGGTTGGAAGCAGAGCAACTAGGATTTGAATGGGCACTCCAATATGGGATGTCAGAGTTACAAGCAGTGGCTTAACCTGCTGTACCACACCACTCCCTGAGTCTTATTTTCTTATCATTTCAGTCACTGTATTTTTTTAAAAATATTTATTTATTTATTTGAAAGGCATGGTGACACGGAGAGTGAGAGAGAGACAGAGGTTTTCCATTCACTGATTCACCCCCTAAATGCCCACAATAGCCAAGGCTGGGCTAGCTGGAAGCCAGGAGCCAAGAACTCCAACCAGATATCTTACATGGTGACAGGGACTCAAGTTACTTAGGCCATCATCTGCTGTTTCCCAGGTGCATCAGCAGGAAACTGGATCAGTAGTGCACAGTAACAGGGACTTGAACCAGCACTTCAATAACAGATGCAGGTATCCCAAGCAGCAGATTAATTCTCCACACAACACCCACCATGTAGGATTTTTTTTTTAAGATTTATTTTATATATTTGAAAGACAGAGTTACAGAGAGGTAGAGACACAGAGAGAGGTCTTCCATCTGCTGGTTCACTCCCCAGATGGCCGCAATGGCCAGAACAGAGCCAATCCAAACCAGGAGCCAGGAGCTTCTTCCCGGTCTCCCACATGGGTGCAGGGGCCCAAGGACTTGGTCCATCTTCTGCTGCTTTCCCAGGCCACAGCAGAGAGCTGATTGGAAGTGGAGCAGCTGGGTCTTGAACTGGCCCCATATGGGATGCCAGCACTGCAGGCGGCGTCTTTACCAGTACGCCACAGCATCGGCTCCATGTAGGATTTTAATTGAAAATTTTAATCCTCTTACATTGAATGTGATTATCAATAGGTAATGTCTTACTACAGCCATTTTGTTACTCTTCTACCAGTTCTTTTTGTAGCTCCTTCCTTCCTTTCTCCTTCTTTTATAGCCATCCTTTGTGGTTAACTGATTTTCTCTAGTAATGTGTTTTGATTCCTTGGATTTATTTTTGGTGCCTATGGTACATTTTTGTTTTTTGGTTATCTTGAGACTTAGAAAAAACATCTTGTAGTCTTAATAAGTTATTTTAAACTCACAGAAACATAACTCTGATCATAACAAGAAGCAAAAACAGAAAAAGAGAACTAAACTTTCACTCCATTCCCTCCTATTTTGAATCTTTGATGCTCAATTTTACATCTTTTATATTGTTTATCTCTTTAACAAATTAATGTAGTTATTATTTTCATTAACTTTGTCTTCATACTAAAGCTATAAGTTGTTTATGTGTCATGTTTACAGTTTTATTCTTTTTTCAAATGTGTATCTTTTCATTTGAAAGGCAGAGTTACAGCGAGAGACAGACAGACAGGCAGAGACAGAGACAGAGACATTACATCTGCTGGTTCACTCCCCAAATGGCCGCAATGGGCTGGAGCTGGGCAGATTCGAAGCCAGGAGCCAGGAGCTTCTTCCGTGTCTCCCACATGGTTGGAGGGGCCCAAGTGCTTGGGCCATCCTCTGCTTCTTTCCCAGGCGCATTGGCAGAGATTTGGATGAGAAGTGGAGCAGCCAGGACTCAAACTGGTGCCCATATGGGATGCCAACAGGTCAGGCAGCGGCTTTACCTGGTAAGCCACAGCATCAGGCCCCAGTTTTAAAGTATTCTGAATTTGTGTACGTTTCAACAAGTTTTATACATTCAGATATTTTCTTATTACATCCTACATGTCTTTCTTTCAGTTTAAAGAACTGCCTTTAGCATTTCTTGTAAGATAGGTCTACTGGTAATAAGTTCCCTCAGTTTTTGGTTGTCTTGGAAAGTCTTTCTGTATCCTTAGTTTCTGAACGCTATCTTTACTGGGTACAGTGTTCTTGGTTGGTGGTATTTTTCTTTTATCACTTTGTATATACCTGTATTCCATCCCCACCTGGCCTGAAAGGTTTCTTCTGAAAAGTGTGCTGTCAAGTAAATTGGAATGCCCTTACATGCTGTTTGTTTTCTTTTCTCTTGCTGCTTTCAGAATCCTCTTTGTCTCTCACATTTTTTTAAAATATTTATTTATTTACCTGAAAGGTAGAGTTACTGAGAGGAAGAGGCAAAGAGAGAGAGAGAGGTCTTCCAACCACTGGTTCACTCCCCAAATGGCTGCAATGACCAGAGCTGGGCCAATCTGAAGTCAGGAGCCAGGAACTTCCTCCAGGTCTCCCACATGGGTGCAGGGGGCCAAGAACTTGGTCCATCTTCTGCTGCTTTCCCAGGCCACAGCAGAGAGCTGATTGGAAGTGGAGCAGCCGGGTCTTGAACTGGCCCCATATGGGATGCTGGCATTGCAGGCAGAGGCTTTACCCGCTACAAACAGCGTCAGCCCTGTCTCACATTTGAGAGCTTGATTATAATGTCTTGAGGACAGATTCCTTTGGGTTGAATTTGGTTGGTGAGTTTTGATCTTCCTGTACTTGGATATTTGTATCTTTCTTTGTGAAGTTTTCTATTATCTTCTCATTAAGTAAGCTTTCTAACCTTTTGGCATACTTATGTCCCTCTTGATCTCAAGTACTCTGAATATTTGTTCTCTTGATGCTGCCTCAGTAGTGTTACAGAACACTCTCAAAATTGGTTAATGGGATTTTTATAGAACCCTCGAAACTGAGTCTACTCACTTGATGTGCTGAAAACCAATTACTGACAATATGGTGATGGAAGATAGTAGTTTATTTGCAGTGCACAGAGCAAGAAATAAGGCAGTTGCCACTCAATTCCTGAACTCCCAAAAGAAATTAAGGGCACTGAATCTTACAAATTAAAATGGAGAGTGAGCAATGCACGATCAGCTTGTTTGTGGACCTTGGATTGACCCACAGTGCTTATGGCCTTCCATTGATGAGTGACAATCAGGGTCAGTGTGTTTCCTTTTTTGCTGGCAAAAGGTGGGCTCTTGAGGCTGGCGCTGTGGCTCAGAGGGTTAAAGCTGCAGTCTGTCATGCCAGTGTCCCATATGGGCACCAGTTTGAGTTCCAGCTGCTCTACTTCCTGCTAATGTGCCTGGGAAAGCAGCAGAGAATAGCCTAAGTTAGCCATAAGTTAGACAAGCTGGGTGCTTTTGCAAAAGGAAACTCATCAATACTGCTTGGATCTGCTGCCAGCTTCACACAGATGATAGGGATTGGATAAAAAAAAGGTAAAATGAATATATGACACTGTAAGGAGTAAGAAGGGTTGATAAGCAGTCAACTTAGTCCTGGTGGAACTGAGAGTGCAAAATGCTTGCTTCCCCCTAAAGTTACCTTTAGTAAGGTCAAAAGCGGCTGCCCCACTCCTTAGGATTTTCCAATCTTACCATGAGAATAGCAAGGGAGTGGTGACTCCACCCTTCTGAGCTCCCAGTTTACTGTAAAGCAAATTAGGTATCCCACCCTTTGTTTTATCATGAGCAAGTCAGAGAGGATAAATAAAATTCCAAATCAGGTCTTTTGATGGGTTTGTCCCCGCCTTGTACTGATTAACAGGTTTTTTTCCCCAATATCGCCCCACTACCATCAGCCCCCTTGGGTTTTGCCTCTCTTGGAGCCCCCTTCCTGGCTATTCTGCCAGGAGATCTCTGACTTAAAGAAATCTTGCTTTTAAACACATCCTGCTTTTCTCTCTGCCTTGTCCACGTGGAAATTCTTCCGGGTAAGACAAAGATCCGAGGTAATCTTTTCTCTGCCACCATTTCACCCGTAACAACAGTTGAGAAAAGAAGTGATGGAGTCATCATTTCTGGGAGATCTTTGATGCTCATCTCCATTACTCTGCAGGTGTGTGGCCCACAGCCACCTCAGCTGCAACCTGCTTTCCCGCCAGCTTCCTCCTGGTGCCTGTTCCAGAAGGTCCTTCCTGGACAGCTTGCCGGGCGGGAGCATCAAGGTTGTGGTGTGTAGGGGAAGTCAGGTAGCTGAGGCAGGGAGGGGCACCTTCCAAGGTCTCCTTGGGAGTTTGCATATGTTTGGGAGAGGATAAAGAGCAGCAGAACCCTGGGGCCACTTATCCTCAGGGCAAGGGTGTGCTGCCCAGCATCTGAATACTGCAACAGCTACAGGGAATGACAGAAGTATGGCTGCTGGGAGGAGGCTGTGAGGGTGAGACGCAAAAAAGTGTCACTGAGGAGGCAGGCATTGTGGTACAGTGGGCGAAGCTTCCACGTGCGATGCCGGCATCCCATATGGGCGCCAGGTCGAGATCCAGCTGCCCCACTTCCAATCCAGCTCCCTGCAAATGGCCCGGGAAAGCCGTGAAAGATGGCCCAAGTGCTTGGGCCCCAGCCACTCACATGGGAAACCCAGCAGTTGTTCTTGGCTCCAGCGTGGCCCAGCCCTGGCTGTTTCGGCCATTTGGGGAGTAAACCAGCAGATAAAGATCTCTCTGTCTCTCTTTCTCTCTCTGTAAGGAGCGCACGCAAAATTAAATTATATATTATTATAAGTTGTAAAGAGCAGCCAAAGGCAAACCTACTCCACCCTGAGGATTAGGCCTGCTCTACTCAATAAAGATGAACTGCAACCACCCGCTAAGGAACACCCGAGGACAGCGGCCTGCATCGACGTGACAGTACCATGAAGGAGCAGCAAAAGCATATATAGGCAGCAAGCAAAGAGGCCTGGACGAGACTCACCAAGCAGACTCTCCTAAGAGCGGCAGAGCGGAAGCGCTTCTCCGGGACTCCCAGGTTGACCAGCCGCTGTTCAGTCCTTTCCGCGAGAGAGCGAGCCTCGCAGGCAGCCCTGTGCTCATCCGACTTGAAGACCTCCGACGCCCAATGCCGGGACTTCGCTCACTCATCCAGACCTGCTGCCTGACCGGAAGCACCACCCGGGCGGACTTGAGAGCTCCGTCCTCCGTGGCTAAGAGCACCTTGCGAGGAGCATCGAGGTGCTCTGGGAATCTTAGGTGGCTGGTTTGCCCTGTGTGTTGTATGAATCAGAGAGTGTGAACTTCCCTCTGCATAAAAAATCCTTATTGAAACCCACACCGTCTCGGTGCCTGTGGCCTTACTACGATCGCGACACTCTCTGTAACTGTGCCTTTCAAATCAATAAATAAATCCTTTAAAAAAAAAAAAAAGTGGGCTCTGATTTGCTTGGGGTCTAAACAAAATGCTTTGATTACTCTGGACCTGCCAAGCTCTCAGAATAGAAGCTTGCATTGAGATGTTAACTAGAGAGGTGATATGAGTCTTTGTGATTCAGAGTCTTGGCTCTGACCTTACCCTTGGGCCACTCCCTAAATTTAATGAGTTGATCTTCACAAAGAGAAAAACGGAACTGCAAGCTGAGGGAGAGAGAGTGGGGCCTGGAAAAGTCTACAACATAAGCATATGGTCAGGGGCATGACTTCAATAATTATCATAAGTTTCTTCATTCTTTTTTCTTCTAAAACCGTGTACTTTGAAATAGCCTATTTTGGGCTTACTGATTCTTGCTTCTGTTTGATTCTCCTGTTGATGTCATCTGTTACATTTCTCATTTCTTTCGTTGTATCTTTAATCTCCTGGATTTCTGGGGTTTTTTAAATTACTTAAATCTGTTATATTTATCTGATAAATTGCTTCTCTGTATTTTCTTGAAGTTAACTGACTTTTCTTAAAACGGTTATTTTGAATTCTGAGAGATTATACTTCTCCCTTATTTTATGGCCAGTTTCTGGCACTTTATTTTGTTCCTTAGATGAGGTCATGATTCCCTGCATGTTCTTAATGCTTGTGATGATGTTTATGCATTTAAGAAGTAAGCGTTTCAGTCCTGTCCTCACATCTTGCTTTGTACCTGTCCTTCCAGAAATTCTAAGCCGGCTCATTGCTATGCTCTCTGAGTTCTGGGTCACTGTCACGTTTCATCAGCAGATGGCGGTGTAAACCCAGGTTTGCCACAACTCAGTGGTTGGTGTGTTCTAGCCCAGAAGGACTTGGGGGTGGGGGGCGGGGTAGCTAAAGAATGTAGTCCTTCCTGCTGGGTATGCACAATTCTGTTTGTGGCTGAGTGAGGTAGGTCAGAGGCTTTGTCTGCAGTCTCCAGGCCTTGGTCAGGCATGGTAGGCCTCTGTTTGGCAACAGGCCTCAACTCCAAGGCAACATTTTGCATTTATTTCCCTCTCCTTCCCCGAAGTGGACAATGACTCTCCCCATGCTGTACTACCCAGCTTTGGCGGGGAAGACAGCTCCAGAGCAACTGTATTTGCTATTACACTGGGTCCTTGGCGAGAATAATAAGTAGAGTACTACAAAAGCTGAATGGATATATATATATATATATAAGTTGTAGAAAGTTTATAAAAATGGAATCTTGGGAAAGAAGTCTCATGTTATCAAAGGTGTCTAAAATTAAGGTAATTAATTTAAAGAGTTTTTTGTAAAAAATAGCTTTGGTAATACTTGTATACTCATGCAGAATTGGAGAAAATTTCCTCTGATTATTCACCTGCTTCTGATAAAAGATTGTGAAAGATTTTTCGTGGGGCAAGTGCTGTGGCACAGTGGGTAAAGCTGCTGCCTATGCTGGAATCCCATATACTGGCTCTAGTTCCAGTCCCTGTTCCTCCACTTCTGATCCAGCTCTCTACTAACGCATCTGGGAAGACAGCAGAAGATGGCCCAAGTGATTGGGCCCCTGCACCCACGAGGGAGACCCAGAAGAAGCTCCTGGCTCCTGGTTTCAGCATGGCCCAGCTCCAGCCATTTTAGCCATTTGGGGAATGAACCATCAGATGGACGATTTCTCTCATTCTCTCTCTCTCTCTCTCTATCTCTCTCTGTAACTCTGCCTTTCAAATAAATAAATCTTTTTAAAACATAAAATAGGAAAGAAAGAAAGATTTTTCTTGACCTTCTAAGATACTGTCAGGAAAGCGAGATTTCTTGCCTTAGCTGTGCTTCATGTTGTCCTTAAAAGTCTTTTGATCACCTAAGAAAACTGAATGTTCTCATTATTAAGGGGCCAGCATTGTGACGAAGTGGGTTGAGCCACCATCTATGACATCCACATCCCATATCTGAGTGCTGGTTTTAGTTCCATCTGTTGGCCTTCTGATCCAGCTTCCTGCTCCTGTGCTTCAGCCTGGCCCAGCCCTGGCTGTTGTGGCCATTTGGAGACTGAACCAATGGATGAAAGATCTCTCTCTCCCCTCCACCCCCCTCCATGCTCTGCCTTTCAAATAAAGCTTTTAAAAAAAGAATCCTTTCATTTTTTTATCTGAACTTATTCAGTGTTATACTCAAGGGACAACTGAAATTTATATTAAAAGTTAAAAATTTTTTTCACAACTGTATAACCTCCAACTAAATTAGGGATTTTACAGAGGGCTCCTGAAAATTTTCTAAAGATTTGCTCTCTCTCTCCTTATTAAAAAAATGATATTAGGAAGAGCATTTGACACAGTCCGAAAGATACCACTTAGGATGCCTACAAGCTTATATCAGAATGCCTGGGTTTGAATGCCAAGTCCACTGACCATTTCAGCTTCTTCCTAATGTACACGCTGGGAGGCAGCAGGTAATCACACAAGTAGTTAGGTCCTGCCACTCACATCTGAGACTTGGATTGAATTCTGGGCTTCTGACATGGGCCTGCCCCAGCCCCAGCTGTTGTAGACATTTGGTGAGTGAACCAGCAAGAGATCTCTCTCTGTCTCTCTATCTCTCTCTGTCTCTCTCTCTTTCTCATTGTTTTTCTTTCTTTTTTTTTTTTTTTTTTTTTAAGATTTATTTATTTGAAAGTCAGAGTTACAGAGAGAGGAGGAGAGGCAGAGGGAGAGAGAGGCACTCTTCCATCCACTGGTTCACTCCGCAATTGGCTGCAACAGCTAGAGCTGCACGGATCTGAAGCCAGGAGCTAGGAGCTTCTTTCTGGGTCTCCCACGTGGGTGCAGGGGCCCAAGCCCTTGGGCCATCTTCCACTGTTTTCCCAGGCCATAGCAGAGAGCTGGATCAGAAGAGGAGCAGCCAGGACTCAAACTGGTGCCCATATTAGATGCCGACCCTGCAGGCGGTAGCTTTACCCGCTATGCCACAGTGTCGGCTCCGGCTCCATCTCATTGCCTTTCAAATAAAAAAAAAAATTAAACTAATTCTCTTATTTAATATGTTAAATTACAAAGGAAACATGCTAAGTGAGAGTGTTAGGTAACCTTTATATTATACTAAAAGGGTATATATTAGTAATATAAATGTTTCAGAAATTGTATAAAGTTCAGAGAAATTAGTCAGTACTCTTGTTGCTCATCATATGTCCAGTACAATTCCAATTATTATGTTTAAATGTTATGTGCCACAAAAATAAGTAAATGTCCTTATCTAATAAGCTCTCATCAAACCTTTAACTTCAAAAATTCTAAGACTTTTGTCATCACAGATGGTATTTGTTCTACTTCGATTCTTCTCTGAAGTCAGTTGCCCAAGGAAGACATCCTAAGGGAATCTCCTCTACCTGGCGCCAGATGGACTACCAGTCTGATAAAACTGGGTGATAAAACCTTGGGAGGAATTTTACCTACACCTAGCAAACCTTTTGTCTGTTGAGAAGTGGAGGGGGGAAGGGGAAACAGCGTACCTGGTCTATCAGGTGTGCTCTCCTCATTACTAGCTGGTTTATTGCTACTCTCTCTCTCTCAAGTTGGAATTCTTTCTTGCATGAAGGCAAGAACTGTGCCCACCCCACCAGCAGCCCGCCTCCAGCAACAAGGCCACTGAACTGAATAACTTCCAGAACCAATGAAGTAACTGATTGATCCATAGAGCTACTAACCCAAGATCAAGCAGAACAAGAATTAATTACATGGGCCTGAACCACCAGATGAGGACATTTATAATTTTAGTGACTTTTTGTTTGAAACATTCCTGGTTCTTTAATGCTTTGTTTCCCAGATTTAAGGAAAACATTTTCTATTTTCTCTAAAGCTGTCCGTAACTTACAGCAATTTCGTAATGTATACCTTTGTGAAAAAAGATGAAATGATTAGTTTTTCTCCCTATCTGATCCTTCAAAAATTCAGAAACCCTTAATGAATATTTTTATGGCAATCTAGTTATTTCTTTTAAAGTTTTTTAATAATATTTATTTACTTATTTATTTGAAAGGCAGAGCAACAAAGAGAGGGGGCAGAGAGAGAGAGAGAGATCTTCCATCTGCTGTTTCACTCCCCAAATGGCCACAATAACCGGTACTGGGCCAGGAAAAAGCTAGAAGCCTGAAACATTTACATCTCCCACCTGGGTGCAGGGGCCCAAGCACTTGGGCCATGTTCCGCTGCCTTCCCAGACACATTAGCATAGAGCTGGATCAGAAGTGGAGCACCTGGAACACCAGCACTCAGATATGGGACATCCTTGTCACAAACAGCAGCTTAACCAGCACCACAACCCAATATAGTTATTTGCATATGTTTAATAAGGATCTGTTCTCCTTGTAGCAGGACCCAATTGGAAGCATTGGTTATATTATGAACATTTTGACTGGAATGTCTTAGAAGGATATGTATATCAACTACAACTAGACAATTTTAAGGAACTGAGGTGGAGTTTATGGAGGCAATATCTACTAAGTTCCTTGAAGAACCCAGTGTGGTACCTGAGTTACAAGTTTCTCAGCCTTATAGCTAAGAAAGGAAGGTCATATCCCAAGAACTGCAGGATATTTGGAAACCTCAAGAAGAGGGGAATTTCCTACATCTATAGATACCATGTGAAGTCTAATGACAAGACTTTGACTTGGCTTCCTAGCCTTGAGAGGCTTTTCAAAATACAACCTGAGAGTCCTTATTAAAAATTCTAGCAGTATGGGGTGGGCATTTGGCCTGGGGGTTAAAGCACTGCTTGGGACACCTGCATCGGATATCAGAGTGCCCGGGGCTCAAATCCTGGCTCAACTCCCTATTCCTGCTTTCTGTTAATATGTACCCTGGGAGGCAGCAGGTGATGGTTCAAGTGGCTGACTTCTTGCCACCCAGGTGGAAGATCTGCATTATATTCCTAGCTCCCAGCTTCAGCTCCACCTCCACCCCCAGCCTGGGCAATTGTAGGAATTTGGGGATTGAATGAGCAGATGCGAGTGGCAAGTTCTCTCTCTCTCTCTGTATCTTTAAAATAAAATTAATTAATCTAAAAACTATTTCAAGGAGATGGCCATATGGCCTGGCAGTTAACACAACAGTTGAGACATCCATGTCCAGGAGTTCCTGGGTTCAATGCCTGGCTCTGTTGCTGAGCAACACCCCAAACTAGTTGGAGGTGTTGCTGTAAAATCCCCAAGGTCCACTTGCATGACGTGCAGAAAGCCAATCACTGACATTAGGGAGGCGGAAGAAAGAGGGTATTTATTGCAAAGCACATAGCAAGAATCCAGGCAGCTTAATTCCTAGACCCCCAGAGGTGTTAGGTTCTTATAGGTTGAAACTGGGAGCTGAGAGGTGCTTGATCAGTTTGTGTTAAAGTTCCTTTTAGTCAGTGGTGCTTCTGATCTTCCTGTGATTGGTCTGTGACGCCATGTTCTTTACGGAATTTATGATGGCCAAGTGGGCTCCAGTTGGTCTGGGGGTTACATGAAGGTGGCAGTTACATTCTACCTATACCTGGAATTCCCCTACACAAACCACCCCAGGATAACACTGTCCATCAAGGCTCTTATCTACTACAGAAGCAAATGATAATTTACTTAAGCCCAGTAACTGGATCACTCCTTCAAGTCAGTGAATTCCTTTTGGTAAAGGACAGGCAAGGACATTTTGGGCTAATGGAGACAGCCAAGAGTCTGAGTCCTGCTTTTACATTATAGGAGTTCAGTTTCAAGACCCTGGAAGGCAATGATAAGGGTTCTAGTAGTTGGGTTCCTTCCATTCACATGGGAGACCTGGATTGAGTTCCTGACTCCTGGCTCCTGGCTTCAGCCTGGCCTAGTCCTGACCACTACATGCATTTTGGTGTGCAGCAACAGATGGGAACAATCTCTCTCTCTCTCTCTCTCTCAGTCTGCCTTTCAAATAAATAAATAAATCTTTTAGAAATGTTCTTTTAATTCCAGCAAACAAAAAGTCAATGTGGTGGTTCAGTTATAAATCTTGCTGCATTTATATAAATAATCAGCTCAAACCTAACACACCCAGACTTATTTTGTAAACAAGAATCAAAAGAAGGGTTTGTAGGGAGAATTTTATGTCTCAATGGACAACCATAGCACACATTCGGAGTTATTAGAATAGTCATGTTCAATGCCTTTGAGCTGTTTTTCACTTCTTGGTAAATGGCATTTTACTTTCTACTTTGTCATCTCCCATAATTTGAACTGGACCCTGCCATCTCTGCACACTTTGTTAGTCCTTACCAAGTTATCAATTCTACTTTCCTCCAATATCTGACTGCAAATTTCTAAAATATCATTTTCAAGATTTCTCCCTCTCCTGACTTGGCATAACTGAGAACTAAATCCTGACTGCCCATATCCTTATTGGGACTATCTAAAGAAGCCCTATGAGATGGCATTGTGGTACAGTGGGTTAAGCCATTGCCTGCAACACCAGTATCCTATATGAGAGCACAGGTTCAAGTCCTGGCTGCTCTACTTCCCATCCAGGCCTCCGCTAATATGCCTGGGAAGGCAGCAAATGATGGCCCAAGTGCTTGGGCCCCTGCCACCCACATGAGAGACCTGGATTGAGTTCCAAGCTTCTGGCTTCGGCCTGGCCCAGCCCTGGCTATTGTGGCCATTTGGGGACTGAATCACCAGATGGAAGATCTCTTTATCTTTCTCTTCTCTTCTCTTCTCTTCTCTTCTCTTCTCTTCTCTTCTCTTCTCTTCTCTTCTCTTCTCTTCTCTTCCTCTTCTCTTCCTCTCCTCTCCTCTTCTCTTCCTCTCCTCTTCTCTTCCTCTCCTCTTCTCTTCCTCTCCTCTCCTCTCCTCTCCTCTCCTCTCCTCTCCTCTCCTCTCCTCTCCTCTCCTCTCCTCTCCTCTTCCTCTCCTCTTCTCTTCCTCTCCTCTTCTCTTCCTCTCCTCTCCTCTCCTCTCCTCTCCTCTCCTCTCCTCTCCTCTCCTCTCTTCTCTTCTCTTCTCTTCTCTTCTCTTCTCTTCTCTTCTCTTCTCTTTCTTTTGTAGGATATATTTATTTATTTGAAAGGCAGAGTTACAAAGGCAGAGAGAGAGAAAGAGAGAGAGGTCTTCCATTCACTGGTTCACTCCTGGGCCAATCAGAAGCCAGGAGCCTGGAGCTTCTTGTCAGTCTTCCACTTGGGTGCAGGGACCCAAGGACTTGAGCCATCTTCCACTGCTTTCTCAGGCCATAGCAGAGAGCTGGGTTGGAAGTGGAGCAGCCGGGACTTGAATGGGTGTCCATATGGGATGCTGGCACCGAAGGCAGCGGCTTTACCCACTACACCACAGTGCCAACCCTGGAAGATCTCTTTTTCGCTGTCTCTGCCTCTCTCCCTGTCACTCTGCCTTTCAAATTAAAAAAAAAAAAAAAAAAAAAAAACTTTTTTTAAAAATTAAAAAAGCCCTGTGAGCTGAAGCTATGTGCTTCCATGCCCTGCTGTAGGAAATAACCATGACTATGACATGGATAACAAAAGACTCTCAAACTACAAATGAGTAAATCCATCATAATCTAAAGATGCTTTGAGACCAGTTTCTGTAAATCTTATCAGCTAACTGCTCTCTGGACTCAGAAACTGGGCTTAGAGTCTACTCCAACCATGAATCTTTGCTTTTCATAGAAACCCCCCTCACTTGAATACTTGATGATTCACACCATCCAGCAAGTCTACTGCCAAGTCTCAGTAGTTGATTCAACTGGTCCTTCAGAAACAAAAGGCAATGGATTGAGCAATGGGCCTGCATTGTTCAAAGGAAAGAAAAATATCTCTTCTTTCCTTGAACAAGAGTGGAAACTGACAGACACTCCCCTAGACCAAACATTACTCAGATTCCTCCAAGCCCTCTTCTCAACTAAGCCTCAACCTTGGGCCTTAGTATCTGTCCTTCTTGGGCCTGTATGGATCAATTTTAGCAAGAATCCTACTAATTCAGTTTAGAGAGAATCCCTCTGCCTATTAATAGCTGATCACCTGGGCCCTGTCTTCAGCAAGAAATATGTGAGATCAGTTTAGTAAGAATTCCCCCTACCTTTGATGTCTTTTTTAGTAATTTTCAAAAACACCAACTTGTCCCCTACCCAACCTGCTCCTTCAATATAAATCCCCACTTTTCATTGTATTTGAATATGGGCCCAGTATTATACGGAGGGCTCATTTTCCCTATTGCAACAATTCCTGAATAAAATCTGTTTTTACCGCTTTAACTACTGTCAGCTCAAATTGTCTCTAATAGTCCATGTGATTAATTACATTCTTCAACATTCCACAGTAAGGTTAGATTAAACTCACTTTCCCACAAAATGTAAGTTTAAAAAATTGACTGCTTAATATTCTATCCTGTGGCCATGCTATAATTTATTTTAACATTATTTTCCTCTTGTCAGATACTTAAATAATTTCAAATATTATCTCATTATGAACAACACCATGGCAAAAATTTTATGCATAGAACATGATACACATTTTTAATTTTCTTTAGGCTATCTGAAAGTAGATACTAACAAAGATGAATATTTTATTTTTAAAAAGGCACATTTAGGACTGGCGCTGTGGTGCAATAGGTTAATCCTCCGCCTGCAGCACCAAAATCCCATATGGGCACTAATTCTAGTTCCAGCTGCTCCTCATCCAATCCAGCTCTCTGCTATGGCCTGGAAAAACAGTGGAAGATGGCTCAAGTCTTTGGGCCCCTGCATCTTCGTGGGAGACCTGGAAGAAGCTCCTGGCTCCTGGCTTCAGATAGGCCTAGCTCCAGCTGTTGTAGCCATTTGGGGAGTGAAGCATAAGATGGAAGACATTTCTCCCTGTCTCTCCTTCTCACTGTCTGTAACTCTACCTCTCAAATAAGTAAATAAAATATTTTTTTTAAAGACACATTTATTTATTCAATGTTATGATCAGACTACTACATTTAGCAATCAATACCAGGAGTGCAAAAAAAAGCCCCCACACATTAAAAGCCTTTGTTGGATCAGCATTGTGGTGCAATTGGTGAAGACAATACCTACAATGGCAGCATCTCTTATTGCAGCACTGGTTCAGGTCATGGCTGCCCTACTTCTGAGCCATCTCCCAGTTAATTCACCTGAGAAGGCATCAGAAGATGGCCCATGTATCAGGGCCTGTGCCACCCATGTGGGAGCCAGATGAAGTTCCTGGCTCCTAGCTTCAGCCTGGCTTAGACCTAGCTGTTATGGCCATTTGGGGAGTGAACCAATAGATGAAGAGTATCTCTCTCCCTCTCTCTCTCTGTCTCTCTCTCTCTTAGTCTCTCCCTCTTTCTGTTGTTATACCTTTCAAATAAATAAATAAATCTTAAACATTCCAGCCCCTCAATCTAGAAATATTAGTAAGAACCAACAACAAGGGCCGGTGCTGTGGCGCAGTGGGCTGAGCCTCCGTCTTTGGCGCTGGCATCCCATATCGGTGCTGGTTCTAGTCCAAGCTGCTCCATTTCCGATCCAGCTCTCTGCTATGGCCTAGGAAAGCAGTAGAAGATGGCCCAAGTCCTTGGGCCCTTGCAGCCCTATGGGAGACCTGGAAGAAGCTCCTGGCTCCTGGCTTCAGGTCAGCAATGCTCCAGCTGTTGTGGCCACTTGCCATTTGGGGAGTGAACCAGCGGAAGGAAGACTTCTCTCTTTGTCTCTCCCTCTCTCTGTCTGTAACTCTACCTCTCAAATAAATAAATAAATATTAAAAAAAAAAAAAAAAAAAAGAACCAACGACAGCTTGACGGAAGACCAAGGATCAGAATTCCCAGATGCAGATTGTTCATAAGAAAAAAGAAAGAGGACACGGTTACAACTCATCAGCAGCCACATGGCAGGCCGTGCAACATGGAGGGAAGAACACAAACTTCCCAAATAATCAAAACTGGGACTTGAACTTGTCAAGTCCTAGAGCTTACTTTTTAAGCCACAAGCTAATCAGAGCTATGCTGAAGCCAAATTCAGTGAGCAGCCAGGAGACCATCTATGTAAAATTCAGGAGACCACCTATGTAAAAAAGGCATTTCTGGCATTTAATACCTAGGTACGTTTTACCAACTTGAAAGGTAAATTCTAAATAAAACTCTTAAAATTAAGCCAGTTACACTGTTGATCAACTTAAGAATTCTGAATGTTAATGCCCTGTTTTTCCTTTTTTTAAAAGACTTATTTATTTTACCTGAAAGTCAGCGTTACATAGAGAGAGAAGGAGAGGCAGAGAGAGAGGCCCTCCATCCGCCAGCCCACTCCCCAATTGGCCGCAACAGCCGGAGCTGCACCGATCTGAAGCCAGGAGCCAAGAGAATGCACTGTTTTTTATTTTCATTTTATTTCATGTTCATAAAGAGAGTGATCAAGTTTTATTTCCTCAGATATACCAGATAAATTAATGCCCAACTCAAATATTTGAATAACCTAAAGACAAGTTTATGTAGTACTTTATGTACATAATAGGAATTTGAAGCATGAAATTAAAAATAAACTTTTTGCTCCCGCCAAAAATATTTTGTTCTAATAAATAAATACTCTTGAATGTATTAAACTTGCTGAAACATAAATAAATAAATAAACAAACAACATTTGGAAATTGTTGAAACTGACAAAATCATTGTAGCTTTTTTTTTTTTTTTTTGACAGGCAGAGTTAGACAGTGAGAGAGAGAGAGCGAGAGACAGAGAGAAAGGTCTTCCTTCCATTGGTTCACTCCCCAAATGGCCGCTACGGCCGGCGCTGCACCCATCCGAAGCCAGGAGTCAGGTGCTTCTTCCTGGTCTCCCATGCGGGAGCAGGGCCCAAAGACTTGGGCCATCCTCCACTGCCTTCCCGGGCCACAGCAGAGAGCTGGACTGGAAGAGGAGCAGCCGGAACAGAATCCAGTGCCCCAACCGGGACTAGAACCTGGGGTGACGGCAACGCAGGCAGAGGATTAGCCTAGTGAACCGCGGTGCCGGCCATCATTGTAGCTTTTACAACCTCCAAAATTGCTTCCATCACTGCCAAGCCCATCGTAGACATCTCCACTGCCTCCATATCCACCAACACCTTGCTACCACCAAAGCTACCATGATCACTGAAAATTCTTCCACAATTCAAGTTGTCATTGCCACCAAAACACTCGTGCGGGCACTACCAAAGTTCTCAGAATCACTTATACCTCTTCTGGTGGTTGAAGCACTGGCCATCTCTTGCTTCAACAGGATTTTCCTTACTTCACAGTTGTGACTGTTCACAGTACGGTATTTCTAAATGACAGCTTTAGCCATAGAGTCATGGTCATCAAAGGTCACAAAAACAAGGCCTTTCTTCTTGCCACTGATGCAGTCATTTGTGATTTTAATCACTTCAGTTTTCCCATATAGTTCAGGATAATCTCTAAGGTGATGTTCTTCAGTGTCTTCCTTAATGCCACCAACAAAATTCATATCGCAGTTAAGTGGGCACCTGATCTGTTAGAATCTTCTCTTGAGATGGCACTCTTTGGTCCCACAACGCTTCCATTCACTTTGTGTGGCCTCGTGTTCATAAGCTGCATCTACCTACTCCACAGTGGTAAACAAGACAAACCCAAAGCCGCTGGAGTGCTTGGTGTTTGGATCTCATTACTAGCAGTCTACGAGCATCTCCATTGCTCAGAATGGCTCCTCGGCCTCTCAAAGGTTCTTTCAAAGCTCAACCCTCAAGCCAGTATTTGCCACAAAAGACAAGACACCAATTGGGATTCACACATTCCAAATGGGAAGCCTGTGTTTTAGTTCCAGCTCTACTCCTAGTTCTAGTTTCCTGCTAATGTTCACATTGGGAGATAGCAGGTGATGACTTAAGTACTTGGATCCCTGCCACCCATGAATCAAATCCCTACACAAGTGCTTTGAACGCAGATACAAGATATCACCAGGTCCCAATCTTCCAGCCTCCTACTCTTAGTTTAATGTGTCTTGGGCCTTCCTTTATGATTGCTAATTAATCACTTACTAAAATTAACTCACTGAATTGAGAGAGTGCTGCAGTTGGCCCTACAAAGTTCTGGTCACCAGAATCATGGGGTCATTCGTTTCTCTTATAAGTAACATCTTGGTGGTTGATATTATTTCAAGGGGTTTCTTTTGAGGGAATTCCAGGCCCAGGAAAACTACTGCTTTCATCTAGCCAACAGACCAACTGAAGCCCACTTTTCCATCATAAAGAACACAGTTATTGCTGACCAACCAACCTGGATCTCTACATGCACCTCTGACCCCAACTCTGATTCATAAGAACTGTCACACCTTAACACCTTGGCAACCCTGGGAATTAACTGATAGCTGCCCAGCTCCTTGATCTGCTTATTGCCACAAAATCCTTTCTTCCACCACTCCCTTATCAGTGACTGGCTTTCTGCACAAGGAGTGAGTAGACTCAGTTTTGCAAGTTCTACAGCAACTCCTCCAACCAATTTTAAGGGAAGTGTTATAATCACCCACATGGGAGACCCAGATTCAGTCCTGGGCTCCTGGCTTCAGTCTGGCTCAGCCCCAGTTGTTGCAGGCATTTAGGAAATGAACCAGTGGATGAAAGATCTCTCTGTCTTTGTTTCTCTCTCTCTCTCTCTCTCTGCCTCTTAAATAAAAATAAATTAATTAAAACATTTAAAAAACCTCATCCCTCCAGCGAAGCATTTGCATAGTTGCTAGGGCTCTTAAGGAGCTGCTAAGGGCCATGGGAAGAGAGACCTTGATGATGCTCTCTTGGTGGCATCCACGGGCAGAAAGGCAAGATGAATATTCTTTTAATACATATTAATATACTACCTTCTGGGAAAACTGTAGTAACTTTTGTTTCCATGACCAGTGAATGAAAGGGCTAATCTCACCAAAGATATACATACCCTTATGTTGCAAAAAGGAAAAAGATTATTAAGCTTTTGATGGGAAAAAATGAGAGGAGGTCCCACTGATTGGAATTAATATAGCTGAAATGTTTGGCACAGAACAAGAACTTGTCTGTTTCCACATAACAATTTAACAGTGGCAAGTTATCAGTTCTCATATAGACTGCCTGGCAGAGTGGCAGTTGAGGGACTGCATAACACAGGAACATATGACTAGGGTTTGTCGAATAGACTCAAGAACAGTAGTACTTGCGGTTGTTGGACATGATCCAATGAGTTGACTTATTTTTCTGGGATTTTAACAATTTTAAAAAGATTTATTTATTTGAAAGACAGAATGACAGAGAGGGAGAGAGAGAGAGAGATCCTCCATCTGCTGGTTAACTTCCCAGATGGCTACAACAGCCAGAGCTAGGCCAGGCCAAAACCAAGAGCCAGGAATTCTATCTAAGTATCACACATGGGTGGCAGGGGGCCCAAACACTTGGGCCATCTTCCACTTTCTTTACATGTGCATTAGCAGGGAACTGGATCAAAAGCCAGCTGCATTATGGCACAGAGGGTTAAGCCACCACCTGTGACACTGGCATCCCATATGGAAGCACCAGTTCAAGTCCTGGATACTCTACTTCCCATACCAGCTCCCAGCTAAAGCACCTAGGAAAGCAGTGGAAAGCAGCCCAAGTACTTGGGCCCCTGCCACCCATGTGGTAGAACAGGAAGGGAGTTCCAAGCTCCTGGCTTCAGCCTGGCCCAGCTCCAGCCACTGCGGTCATTTGGGGACTGAACCAGCAGATGGAATCATCTTTCTTTCTCTCTCTTTCTTTCTCTCTCTCTCCCTGTTATTCATTGTGCCTTTCAAATAATTCTTTTAAAAGGGAAAGTGGAGCAGCCAATACTCAAACCAGTATTCCCATATGGAATGCCAGTGTCACAAGCAGAGGCTTAACCTGAGCTAGGGACTTTCAAAAGGGAAAGTTAAGGTACTTCCCAAATCAAAGGGAAACTTAAGGACTCTCCCAGAACAAAGAAAAGGCAACCTGGCCTAACTAGTAACTAGGTATGCATGCGCAACCTTATAGTGATACTATAGCCTTTAGGTACCAAATCAAGATGTATGTAACCATATAAGAGAGACAAAGGAACTAAGATTGTATATAAGGCAATTCCTGCTTTGTTATGGGCTCAGATTTTTGGATATGAATCTATTGGGTCCTATGCCAGCATAAATAAGTCCTGCTTCCTGCTACCTTAGTGTCATTCATATTTCTCTGAGTGTCCCACTACAAATCCACTGTGCAACAATGCCGGCTTCTCTAAGCTTTTATTTTTTAATAATAACACTTAGATAAGTAATACATGCTAATTTACAAAACTCAAAAGGCACAAAAAAAAGTAAACTACAGAAAGTACATGTCAGAGGCCAGTATTGTGGTGCAACAGGTAAAGCTGCCGCCTGCGATGCCAGCATCCCATAAGGGCACCAGTTCGTGTCCTGGTTGCTCCACTTGTGATCCAGCTCCCTGCTAATGGCCTGGAAAAGTAGTAGAAGATGGCCCAAGTATTTGGGCCCCTCCCACCCACATGAGAGACCCAGATGAAGCTATTGGCTGTGGCTTTAGCCTGACCCAGTGCTGGCCATTGTGGCCATCTGGGGAGTGAACCAGCAGGTGGAAGATCCCTCTCTCTACCTATAACTCTGCCTTTCAAAATAAAAAAAAAAATAAATAAAAAGTATGTATCCTATGCCTGTCTTTCAGTTGCCCAGCTTCTCTTTCCAGAGTCATCCTGTGCTTACCAGTTGCTGTTGATTCTCCTAACAATATTCTGCATATTTATAAAATTCATTTATATTTATATATTTCTCTTTTGTCTTCCTATGGTGGGCAGATAGGCAGCTAGTGAGCAAGGAGGAGCTGAATGATTACTAGCACTGCAGCCATGTGCAGGCAAAGCCCACTTCTTTCTGTGTCAACCCAACATGGCTGCAGGCTCAGTACACCCATTTCCCATCATGCACTTGAAGCTCACTTCCCTTCATGCACCAAATGCCATGGCAATTCCTGGAGATGACTATGTGTGTGCTCTAGCTACACATAGAGATGCCATGACATATGTGAGATTCCCACACAAGGGACACGGTAGGGAGTATTAAGTACTCAAGCCCCTTGCAAGCACCACCCCCTACCTCATAAAAAGACTACCCCAACTTTGATGGGGAAAGCAGCTCTTGCTTGCTTCCTTGTGAAGGGAGGATGTCCACACTCATCTCTGAGTGTGTACTATCCCTTTAAATACATCCTGCTGGGGCTGGCACTGGGACCTAGTAGGTTAAGCCTACATGGGTGTCAGTTCATGTCCAGCTGCTCCACTTCAGATCCAGCTCTCAGCTAACAGCCTGGGAAACCAGTGGAAGATGGCCCAAGTGCTCGGGCCCCTGCACCCACATGGGAGACTAGAAGAAGCTCCTGGCTCCTGGCTTTGGATCAGCCCAGCTCCGGCCATTTGGCCATTTGGAGAGTGAACTAGCAAATGGAAGACCTTTCTCTCTGTCTCTCCCTCTCTCTGTTTGTACCTCTGCCTCTCAAATAAATAAATAAATCTTTATTTTAAAAAAATCCTGCTTTCCTGTACACCTTTATGCCTCCTCCTTGAATTCTTCTCTTTCATGGAAGAGCCCACAACAAGCCCAGTCAGGGCCAAGTTACCCTCAACACTCTCCATATGACACATGCTGTTCTGATCACCCTTCTTTCAGTCAGCAGTGTAGCCTGAATATCACATCATATGCATCTACAGAGCGCTTAATTGCATACGTACCCATATATTCATTATTCAGCATATATTTCTCAAGCACCTAGTGTTTATTCTACATGCTCAGATATAGCAATAAATAAAACAAAAACACTCAACCCTCTTATACCTTACTTACAGAGTGGGGGAGAAACAATCACAGAATGAATGGGTAAAACATGTATGATATCATGAAAAGTGTTATACAAAAATGTCCGTTTTCAAACAAGCTGAGCATGTCCTTGAATACTGAAAAGCACCTGTATGGGGAAGGTGATCTGCAGGCCTAGCTGAGCTTGCCAAAATCCAGCACACCTAAGAGCAGGCAGGGGTTCTGCTCAGGAATCAGGAGTCAAGGCTTGAAGACCTTCAGGATCAGAAAGCCAATACCCAGCCTGGAGAGGACCCATTGACTTCTCCCCTTGATCCAGCTAGCCCTTCTGAAAACGGAAGCCCCACTAGAAGGAGGAACAGCTGCCCACTGATATGGTCCGGAGCCAGGAGGTTCCTGCCTGGGTAGGGCAATGGGAGAAGGCTAGGGCAGGTTACTGGGTCCTGAGCTCTCCTTGCAAATTCATCAAAACTAGTGGCTCAGGCTTTGAGATCACAGCGCTTCTCCATGTGCTTAGAAAACAGGTAGGGAGTGGGGGATGAGGGAGTATTAAGTTGTGGTAGGGGTCCTCCCCTCCCTTCAAGCCTATTTTCTGAAACGTGGCTAGAGGTGGGGGTTGGGACTCACAGGAGGGAAGCTACAGGTCTCTGCAGAGAGAGCAAGTGAAGTTGCTTCCATGGCCCCTGCAGGAAATGGATACAGGCAGAATGACAAAGCACTTGGAGGAAAGGTACAGAACAGGCCCCTCAGAAGGAAGTGAGCTGCGGGTATCTAGGCAGAGACAGAGGGGCCTCTGTCATTCAACAAGAGGTTATACTCCGGGACCGTTAAGGGCACGTGGCCTCTAAAACACTTTGATCCTCTGAGGACAAATCCTGTCCAGTCTTGTCTGGACTGATCAAGTGGCTCAGAAACACCTGAGGGACAGCAGGCCTTCCCTGGGGTTTCACAGAGGAGCAGTATTAGCATTCATTAGTGCTCTAATCAGCATCTTAATTGCCAGCCTCACTCGAGGGCTTTAGACCGAGCACCTGCTGCATATTCACTCAGCACCTGCATCCTCCAGCAGAGCTTGGAGGCTGTGATGAGCTTCTCCAGGGCATCTGCATTCCGCCTTCTCTCCCTCCCCCTTCCAGCAAGCTCAGGAAATTGGTTTTAATCCAGGAGGCTCCCGTTGCCTAGCAACGGGAGTGCCAGCTCCTAGCAACCAGGCGCCACAAAGATGCTGCAGAAAGAGGAGGCTGTCTGGGCCCTGTTCCTGCTCAGCTCTGACTACAGGCCTTCCTGATACATGTTTGTCTCATAGATCGCCGACATCCTTCTTCAGATGCCAGGTACTGAAAGGCTGATCATGGGGCAGCTGCCTGACCTCACCCTGGATCCTATCCACCTGCAGTCCCTCTGGATCCCCACTTCCTGGGGCCAGTGGTTGGGAGACAGCTGGAGATCACAACAGGGTGGCTCTAGGAAGTGACCTCTCTGAGGAGGGACAGAGGTCACTGGCTATATTGGTTCCTCTAGTCTGGCCTGGTGAGTGGACATCAGGTGGGCTAGGATCCTTTAACCCTGGGTGAGGGTGATTCCTGCGGAGTGGGGGTCGGGGATCTAAGGTAATTCCAGCCCATCTGACCTTAAAAGTGTTACCCAGCCAAAATTGTGGCCCTACTTCCTGGTGAATTCTAAGTAAAGTACGAGAAGATGTCACACAAAGGAATTTATTTGCAGCATATAAGGAGACCACAGGGAATAATTTCTAAAGTTGAGGCCCCAAGATCAGGGGAAATGGATATCTTTTCTTTGAGGGGAAAATGAATATATAAGAGAGGAAATTCTTGTCATCACCTGTATGGGTGGGTACAAGTTCACACAGGCACAGTTCAGAAACCTGTTCCAACGAAGTTTGTATTATACAGTAATAAGGTTTAAGCTCCTCCTGGAGTAGAGATCTTACTATTCATGTAAAGTAAAAGGTGATCTTTGGCTACCTTTTGACTATCTGTACAGGTGTTGTTCTGGCAGTAGGGTTTGGGCCAGTGTAGGGTGGCTGGTGATCACATCTCTCACTGGAATGTGACTGAAAACCTGAAAGACAACTTTGGAAACATCCCAGGCCTTTATGGTCTTGAAATAGAGATGAGCCATGATAAAGATTTTTCAGCTGCTCTGGCATTTAACCTGTGACAAAGGGGGATGATGAACCACACAGGAGACCGTCCTCCTAGAGCTCAGAGATGGGCTTGGGCCCAGACAGCCACAATGCAGGGCTCCCCAACACATTCCCCATCTGTAACACCACCAGATATTGTACAGTGCCAGAGGCTGCTGCCTTCCTTCCCCAGTGGGCAGTAAGTGCAGATTCTTTATTTGAATTTTTTTTTTATTTATTTATTTGAAAGACAGAGTTACAGAGAGAGGTAGAGACAGAGAGAGAGGTCTTCCATCCACTGGTTCACTCCCCAGATGTCTGCAACAGCTAGAGCTACACCGATCCGAAGCCAGGAGCCAGGAGCTTCTTCTGGGTCTCCTACGTGGATGCAGGGGCCCAAGCACTTGGGCCATCTTCTGCTTTCAAAGGCCATAGCAGAGAGCTGGATCAGAAGAGGAGCAGTTGGGACTCGAACCAGCACCCATATGGAAAGCTGGTGCTGCGGGCCAGGGATTCAACCCACTGAACCACAGTGCCAGCTCCTAAATTCTCCATTTGATGAGCTGCTTTGCTAGAATTTCTAAAAAACATAAGAGTTCAGAAGTGTGTGGGAGAGGCCTGTCCAGAATTCTGATTCTGGGATTGGGTGCTAATTGGTATTGAAGGGACAGAAAAGGGGGTGACTCCTTTCCCATTTATCATAAAATGTTATTGCCAACACACTGATAACAAAAGACCACTTAACAAGAGAAAACCTTGCCGGCGCCATGGCTCAATAGGCTAATCCTCCACCTAGTGGCGCCGGCACACCGGGTTCTAGTCCCGGTCGGGGCGCCGGATTCTGTCCCGGTTGCCCCTCTTCCAGGCCAGCTCTCTGCTATGGCCCAGGAGTGCAGTGGAGGATGGCCCAAGTCCTTGGGCCCTGCACCCGCATGGGAGACCAGGAGAAGCACCTGGCTCCTGCCATCGGATCAGCGTGGTGCACCAGCCGCAGCACACCGGTGAACCAATGGCAAAAGGAAGACCTTTCTCTCTGTCTCTCTCTCTCTCTCACTGTCCACTCTGCCTGTCAAAAAAAAAAAAAAAAAAGAGAGAGACAGAAAACCTTAACAAATTGATCCGATCATAATTTTACATAATATTCTTCAGAATAGAGACCCAGGTTGAATTATCCATTTTTTTAAGTAAATTAAGTTTTGTGTGTTTTTTAATAGATTTATTTATTTATTTATTTGAGAGGCAGAGAGAAAGAGAGGGAGACAGAAAGAAAGGTCTTCCATCCACTGGTTCACTCCCCAAATGGCTGTAATGGCCAGAACTGGACCCGTTCGAAGCCAGGAGCCAGGAGCTTCTTCTGGGTCTCCTACATGGGTGCAGGGGCCCAAGCATTTGAGTCATCTTTCACTGCTTTCCCAGGCTACCAGCAGGGAGCTGGGTTGGAAGTGGAGCAGCCCATATGGGATACTGGTACCACAGATAGAGCCTTAACATACCGTGCCACAGTACTGGCCCCTGAATTATCCGCTTTTTTGCTTAGATTTGATGAAGTATAGAGGGAGACCCAGCAAACTCTCTGTTTATACTATTTTTGTCCCCTCAGATATAACAGTCCTTTTTTTAATATTAAGCTGATGGGATTTTTAAAGATTTTTATTTATATATTTGAAAGGCAGAGTTATAGAGAGGCAGAGGCAGAGAGAGAGAGAGAGAAAGAGGTCTTCCATCTGCTGGTTCACTCCCTAAATGGCTGCAATGACCAGAGCTGGGCCGATCTGAAGGCCAGGAGCCAGGAGCTTCTTCTGGGTCACCCATGTGAGTGCAGGGGCCCAAGGAGTTGAGCCATCTTCCACTGCTTTCCCAGACCATAGCAGAGAGCTGGATCAGAAGACGAGCAGCTGGGACTCAAACCAGTGCCCATATGGAATTTTGGCGCGGCAGGCAGCAGCCTTACCGGCCATGCCACCTGTTTTTTTGTTTGTTTGTTTTGTTTTTGTTTTTCTTTTTTTTTCTTTTTTTTTTTTTTTTTTTTGACAGGCAGAGTGGACAGTGAGAGAGACAGAGAGAGAAAGGTCTTCCTTTGCCATTGGTTCACCCTCCAATGGCCGCCGCTGCAGCCGGCGCACCGCGCTGATCCTGGCAGGAGCCAGGAGCCAGGTGCTTTTCCTGGTCTCCCATGGGGTGCAGGGCCCAAGCACCTGGGCCATCCTCCACTGCACTCCCTGGCCATAGCAGAGAGCTGGCCTGGAAGAGGGGCAACCGGGACAGAATCCGGCACCCCAACCGGGACTAGAACCCGGTGTGCCGGCGCCGCAAGGTGGAGGATTAGCCTATTGAGCCACGGCGCCGGCTTCTTTTTTTTTTTTTAATTTATTTATTTTTTGACAGGCAGAGTGGACAGTGAGAGAGAGAGAGACAGAGAGAAAGGTCTTCCTTTGCCATTGGTTCACCCTCCAATGGCCGCCGCGGCAAGCGCGCTGCAACCAGCGCACTGCGCCGATCCGATGGCAGGAGCCAGGTGCTTCTCCTGGTCTCCCGTGGGGTGCAGGGCCCAAGCACTTGGGCCATCCTCCACTGCACTCCCTGGCCACAGCAGAGAGCCATGCCACCTGTTTTAATTCACCCCTCCATTGTTAAAAAATGTTTGTAACTTTTATTTATTTAAAAGGCAGAGAGTCAGAGATCTTTCATCACCTGCTTTACTCCCTAAATGTCCACATCAAACTCCCACTCCTAGCCAAAACCAGGAGTCCAGAATCTGGGTCTCCCGTGTGGATGACAAGGACCCAACTACTTGAGCCATCACTGCAGCTTCCCAGATTGCCCATTAGCAGGAAGGTAGAATCCAAAGCAAAGCCAGGACTTGAAGCCAGGCACTTAAATATGGGATGTGGGCATCCTGAGCAGCATCTTAGCCGGTGTGCCATACACCTGCATCCCTATCATAGTATTTCTTCCTCTCAGGGGTGGGTCAGGACTTTCTGGAATGAAGGTCTTAATTTCTTTTTGACTGGCTTTTAGAATGCCAGGAGAGAAGGGAGAAGGAGAAAAGTTAGAGTAGTATCATTAGACTTTATGGCTGGCTGTGAGGAAAAGTGGTTCTGGTTTCCAGGGTCTGCTTTCCGGAAGGGGAATTCTAGTTTCTATGGCTGAGGGATGAGAGATGAAGGGCAGAAAGCCAAAGAGAAATGATGTTTCTGGAGCCTTCACTTCAGGGTATCATTTTCTTTTTTTTTTTCTTTTAAAGATTTATTTGTATTTATTTGAAAGACAGCGTTACAGAGAGAGGCAAGGGCAAAGAGGGAGAGAGAGAGAGATCTTTCATCTGCTGGTTCACTCCCCAATTGGCCTCAACAGCTGGACCTGCTCTGATCCAAAGCCAGGAGCCAGGAGCTTCTTCCAGGTCTCCCACATGGGTGCAGGAGCCCAAGGACTTGGGCCCATCTTCCACCGCTTTCCCAGGTGCATTAGCAGCGAGTTGAATCAGATGTGGAGCAGCCGCAACCCAAACTGGTGCCCTTATGGAATGCTGGCTCTGCAAGCTGGGGCTTTAACCTGTGTGCCACAGTGCTGACCCCAGGGTATAATTTTCTGAGTCCCAACACCCTGCATTCTGTAACTTCTCCAAGAAGTCTCACAGTCCAGAAATTGGACTCATTGATTGTCTCATAAGCCATTGACTCTCTCAGTCCTGAGACTCCGTCAGTCTACTGACAATTAACTGCTGTGTCTCATTTTAGGCAGCAGTCATATATTTAAAGAGGCATTTCCATGGAAACAAAGAAAAACAAATGTCAATGTTTGGAGCAATCTATAAAACTAGTTTCTGAGTCTGTGGGTAGGTAGTTGAGGAAACTTCTCGATATGGGCTCAAAACAACTTGAGTTGGAGTAGAAGCAGGCAGCAGCAATCTGACAGGTTTTCCTGGTTTGCAATTTGAATGTCATGAGGATTGTCCATACATAAGCTGCTGAGGTGCTGTCTTTGATGTTTGTAGCAAATGGTCCAGTGCCAGCTTACAGGGCTTTAGGGAAAAGGCAGTTTTAATTTCAGTGATTCTGAGTCATTTATCAGTTCAGTTCCAGGTAATCCTTTATTTTTATTTATTTATTGGAAAGATTCTTTACTTGAAAGGCAGAATGACAGAAAGTGAATCTTCCATCTGCTGATTCACTCCCCAAATGGCCTCAACAGCCAGGGCTGGGCCAGGAGTTAGGAACTCTGTCCTGGTCTTCTGAGTGGGTGGTGGGGACACAAGCACTTGGGCCATCATTTGCTGCCTTCCCAGGCACAGTAGCTGGATCTGAAGTGGAGAAGCAGGAACTTGAACCATTGCTCTGATATGGGATGCAGGAGTCCTGAGCAGAGGCTTAACCCACTGAATCACAATGCCCATCCCATGTAATGACTTCTTGTTCTGTTTGATGTTGACTTAACAATTTTATTTATTTATTTAGTGTTTGTTGTATTTATTTGAAAACCAGAGTGATAGAAAGAAAGGGAGAGGCAAAAAGAGATAAATCTATATCTGAGACCATATCTCCCGAAATGGTCTCAATGGCTGTGGCTATGCCAGGCTAAGCCTGGAAGAGCCAGGAACTCCATCCAGGGTGGCAGGGACCTAAGCACTTGGCTAACTGCCACTGCTTTCCCAGGTATATTAGCATGGAACTGAATGAGAAGTGGAATAGCCAGGACTCAAACCAATAGGTAATTCTGGGGTTGCTGACAATAGCTTAACCTGCTGCACCACAACTCTGGCCCACTGGCTTAGCAATTTCATTAGAGTTCTGGAAATTTTTAGCCCAGCCATCGCCCCCCTCCTTTTTTTTTTTTTTTTTTTTTTGGCAATAAGCATGCTAGCCAGGTTTAATGAAAAGAGTACATGGGGCAGGCATCCCAGAAAAGAACTGAGAGCTGAGAAACAGCCAGCCCAATTTTCTGCTCTTAAAGTTATCAGAAGACTGTATTCCAGGATCTTTGTTAGGGTCCTTTCCATGAAAAGTAATTTTTGGACTATACTTGGTTACAAGTGCCTTCAAAGTAAAATAATAACCAAATGATAAAGACTTACAATGGCCTTGGTTAAAGATTGAATGAGAGTTCACAATTTACAAAGAAATTTGATTACTCCTGTGCTATTCAGCAATTGGACACTAGAATTATGACTGATAATATATACCAAAGCATATAGGATTCCTAGTAATCTTGCACAATTTTAGAATACATATTAATAACACACTTATACAAATATAACTCAAAGAAGGTCAAACTTCACTGCTTTTTTTAAAAAAAAGTTTCATTTATTTATTTGAAAGGCAGAGCATCAGAGAAAGAGAGCGAGCGAGAGAGAGAGAGATCTTCCATCCACTGGTCCACTCTCCAAATAGCTGCGACAACCAGGGCTGTACCAGACTGAAGCCAGGAGCCAGGAGCTTCTTCCTGGTCTTTCACATGGGGCCCAAGCACTTGGGCCATCCTCCACTGCTTTCCTGGGAACATTAGCAGGGAGCTGGATCATAAGTGAAACAGCCAGGTCTTGAGCCAGCGCCTTTATGACTCCCATAAAATTTAAAATATAAGATTGATCAGTTTAATATCTCTCTTGGACTTTCAAGGGCCTGTTGCAGCATTCAAAAGTCATTTGGGGATCAAAAAGACTCAATTTTAACTTTGATTTTGAAAAATACATCAAATATCAAACGCTCAGAACACCTGATGGGGCCAGTGCTGTGGGCTCAGGAGGCAGCAAGGGTGAGGCAATGCAGAGATAAGCAATTGTGCAACAGGACAGCTCCTGGCCCTTCACCTAGCCTGAATGCCGCCTTGTGCAGACAAGGGCCTTTCAACTTTTCCAAGGTGACACAGAGCCAGGTCCTGGAGGAGCTGGCAACCCCCTCAGGAGGGCTCATTCCTGGGCAAGGGTACAGATGGTACCAAGGAGAGCCAGTCCCCTGAGAACAGTGGAGGTGTGAATTAAACCAGATCCCGGGGCCAGCATTGTGGCATAGTAGCTTAAGCCTCTGCCTGTAGTGCTGCCATCCCATAAGGGCAACAGTTTGAGTCCTGACTGGTCTGCTTTCGATCCAGCTCCCTGCAGTGGAAGCAGTGGAAAATGGCCCAAGTCCTTGGGTCCCTGCACCCACGTGGGAGACCCAGAAGAAGCTCCTGGCACCTGGCTTCTGATTAGCTCAGCTCTGGCCTTCATGGCCATTTGGGGAGTGAACCAGTGGATGGAAGACCTCTCTCTCTGTCTTTCCCTCTCTCTGTAACTCTGCCCTGAAAATAAATAAATAAATAAATCTTAAAAATGGCTGGGGTTATGCCAGGTTGAAGTCAGGAACCTGGAACTCAATCTGGGTTTCCTGCATGGGTGGCAAGAACCCAATTACGTAGGCCATTACCAGTTGGTTTCCAGGGTGTGCATTAGCAGGAAGCTGGAATCAGAAGCAGAGCCAGGACTCAAACTCCGGCACTTCGGTATAGGATGTAGGGTTCCCATGTAGTGTCTTATCCACTACATGTAACAAATATGTATCGCCCTTTGGCTGTGAATTCTATGTTTACTGGGGTCAGTGACACACTGAGATGTATAAGTGAAAATTCCCAAGTAAAACTGAGTAAATGCCTTACTTCAGCTGTTTGATCAGCCCTGCTATTTGGTTTCTGAGTTTTCTTGTTTCCCAGGTTGCTTTGTAAATTCTGAACTGTTGAGCAGCTATATTTTTTCTTGGAAGATATGGTCCATGCATGGGCCCCAAGCCCCACTCCTGCCCCCATATACACACCTCTCCATCTGCCTGAGAGTGCTCTCTCTCCACTGTTTGGCCCTTGTGAGGAGCCTCTGCCAATGGCGAATAGTGATCCTGGTGGGTCTCTGGTCCTTTGGGGTTCAGGGTTCCATCTTCCTTCTCTCAGCCCATGTCATGCCCATCCATTCCAGACCACAGAAAAGGGAGAAAGCAAGGTATGGTGGAATTGACAGACTGTTTCTTTAGTGGTGGGCATTGTGGGTCAGCAGATTAGCCACTGCTGGGACACCTGCATCTGTCTAAGAGGGCTGGGCCAGGCTGAAGCCAGGAGCCAGGAGCTTCACCTATATCTCCCAGATGGGTGGCAGGGGCCTAAGCACCTGGGCCACCAGTCACTGCTTTTCCCAGGCCATTAGCAGGGAGTTGGACTGGAAGTGGGGCAGCCAGGTCTTGAACTGATGCCCATATGTGATGCTGGCATCTCAGGCAGTGTATTTATCTGCTATGCCACAACGCCAACCTTACCATTGATGCTTTTGAGAACCTTAAGGGCTCTCTATATTCATCCCCATTCTTGGTCTTCCCAATTACTCCCTGCCTTTTTCCTTGTTTGTGCATGAATGACGGGGTTATGACCTTGGAATTAGTATCCCAGATGCATAATGGACACCTGAGACCTCTTTAATATTATAGTTTGGCCTTAGACCCAGTAGCCAGGGCATACCTCCTTGCCTGCGAGCTGTGGCTATACCCACCAAACTTGTCCAAGCCACCTCTGACTTAGTATTAGGCCATCTGCTCGACATAAATGTTCCTCATGCTGTTTAGACCCTATTGCTTAATGAAAAACACACAGCACTTTTCTACTTCTTGGCTTACTTCTTAGGAAAATGTTCCCCTCTCCCTGTCTCACATCACCCATACATCATTGTCAAAACTTTAACTTTGCCAACCTACCTCCAGTGAGTGCCCTCAGGAAGTGTAATTAACACTGGATCATTATCTTACCCTAAGGTAGATCTATCAGAAGGTCTCTTCCCCCAGATTGATGTCATTCTTTATGTCCATGACTCCTACCTCTGGAGGCAGAATGGAATATTTCAGGCAGGATATGCCATTACTGATGAACACAAGCTGTTTGAATGCCAAGCACTAGCAAATGTTAAATCAGCCTAGGTGGCTAAGCTAATTACTCTTGCTTAGATTTGCATAAGGGCATGAGAAATGAAGGTTAACATTTATACTGACAGCTGCTCTGCCTTTGGGGTAGTATATGATTTTTTTTTTTTTAATTTTTTTGCCAGGCAGAGTTAGACAGTGAGAGAGACAGAGAGAAAGGTCTTCCTTCCGTTGGTTCACTCCCTTAATGGCCGCCACGGCCTGTGCTGCGCCGATCCGAAGCCAGGAGCCGGGCACTTCCTCCCGTCTCCCCTTCGGGTGCAGGGACCCAAGCACTTGGGCTATCCTCCACTGCACTCCTGGGCCACAGCAGAGAGCTGGCCTGGAAGAGGGGCAACTGGGACAGAATCCGGCACCCCAACCGGGACTAGAACCCAGAGTGCCGGCGCCGCAGGTGGAGGATTAGCCAAGTGAGCCTTGGTGCTGGCCTAGTATATGATTTTGATATGTTATGGAAACAGAAGATTCATAAAAACACCTGATGAGGGGCCAGTACCGCGGCTCACTTGGTTAATCCTCTGCCTGCAGCGCACGCCGGCATCCCATATGGGCACTGGGTTCTAGTCCCGGTTGCTCCTCTTCCAGTCAAGCTCTCTGCTATGGCCCGGGAGGGCAGCAGAGGATGGCCCAAGTGCTTGGGCTCCTGCACCCGCATGGGAGACCAGGAAGAAGCTCCTGGCTTCGGATCGGCGCAGCACCGGCCGTGGCGGCCATTTGGGGAGTGAACCAATGGAAGGAAGACCTTTCTGTCTCTCCCTCTGTCTATAACTCTACCTGTCAAATAAAAAGATTAAAAAAAAAAAAAGCCACCTGATGACCCAGCCAATAATGGACCCCAAATGGCAAGTACACAGTAATTGTGTCAAGAAAATAGCCTTTATAGTTTGCAGGCAACATAGAAGCTTTGAGACCACTCAGAATGTGACAGCTATGAGACCCTTATTATTCTATTACAGGTTCTTCATTTGTGAGGGCATCTAGGCCAGTATTGTAATTTGGATTATAGTTCCAATTCCTGTCCTCTTCCTATTGTCTTACATAGTCTTTCATTGTCATTGCCAACAAGGAGAGGAGAAAATAATGGACCAAGAGAACATTGAAGTACTGAATCTGGGGCTTGTAGGAATCATACTTTTTAAAAAAAGGGATAAATTACAAGAAAAGGTGGTAATTTTACTACTCTTTGCTAGGAAATATTACACTTGCTGGTTAGTAACCATTTCTGGAGACCCATTATAGAGATATGATAGTATTAAAGATATGATAGTGTAAAAGAAGGCTCCTTTAGGGATTTGGAAACCAAAGGATTCCCTGGCACCTCATTTCTTGCAGTTTAAAGTTGAAAATCAAGGGAGGCAAGAGTAAAAGTTACAGCCAGAATTTTGGTTAATGGGGAATAGTATCTTCCTTGCTTTAAGGAAGAAAACAGAATTTCTCAATAGTTAGTGTAACAGACAAAATGGCCCAGGCAATTAAGGAGATGCTTTTATCTAAGCTATTGCAACACAGAAAGTGTTTATTTCTGTAAGGAAAATGACTCAAAACCAGGAAAGAGGCCTGGTGTTTTAGAGAGGCAGGCAATCAAGAAGCCACAGGAGCAGTGGACAGTAAATTTTATCTCATTATGAGGAAGAGTAGAGTGAAGTATATGAGGGACAGGGTGTGCTCTATAGTTAGTCAATTCTCAGAACTCAAATACAATGAGGATTTCTCAACCATCTTTGCTCTCCAAGAGCACAGGGTTTAGATATAGTTACACATTGACACTTGTTTTCTCCTATCACCTTGATTTAAGAAAAGTATTTTCAGAATGCATTGTTGTGTAGAGCTTTTGAGATGATAAGGGAGAAAAATATCTTTCCTTCTACTCTCTTGGGTTCATCGATGAGAGTCCTATAACAAAAACCAGATTGACCAGAGAAAAGTATACAAGCTGTGGTGGTGGTGGTGGTGGTGACAGGTGCCATTGGCGGGGCTGTAACTGATATGGGGTCCAGAATAGCCAGAGAGTCAGATAGGAATACATGAGCTGGAAGGTTTTTTTTTTTTTTTTTCCCACAATTTCTATCTCTAACCCTGTATCTTCATTCTACCCCCTCACATGCCAATGCAGTACACCCATGACGTACCTGCTTCTTTTACAAGAGGAAGGAAGGGGCTCTATGATGTGCACGTGTACCTAGAACTCCACATGGAGACACCCTGAAACTTCTAGAAGACCCCAAGGGCACTAAATCCCACCCAAATTTCAGCGAATTCGGGTGCCACCCCCTACCCCATAAAGGGGACCTTTGGAAGTGGGAAAGGCCCTTTTTGGCTCTCTTTTTGCCTTCTCTTCTCCCCGCCCCTTCCTTGCAGGTAACTCTCTGGCCCTCTCATGGGGAGTCCCTCATCCTGAAATTGTCTACACTCACTCCTGAATGTATACTCACTCTCTCACTTTAATGAAATCCTGCTCCTATATGTGCACCTTACTTATGCCTCTAGTCTGAATTCCTATCGCACTGGAGGAGAGACGGGAGGAGGGGGGCAAGAATTTAGAATATAAACCGGGATACACACTCCTGATATCAGGAGGGAGATGATGCCACAGGGCAGCAGTGGCAATGGTGGCCATAGGGGACACAGCAGTAGCTGTGAAACATTTCAAGATTTATCATTTTTTTTTCATTTTCCCTATCGCATGCACATACACACAATCACACTATTTATTTGCCATAAATGAATTATCCAGCCCCCTGTAGAGATCTCCCATGAGAACACGCATTTTCTGTTAGTTCACAACCCTGCCAATGCCACTTTCAACAAGGTCAGAGAGGAACTTAAAAAACATGGAATGACATCTTTGGTTTGTGATGCTACATATGATCAAGTTACAGTTGAAAAAGAAAGAATCCTCATTCTAGGTTGATCATTTGATGATGGAGCTCCACCCCCTATTCATTTAGTTAGGGGACTGACAAGCCTGTTAAAAACCACGTTTCCTGAAGAGCCAGGTCGATGTGTTGCAGTGCATCCTGTTGCAGGATTGGGGAAGGCACCTGTGTTAATTACACTTACATTGTTTTCCACATTGAATGTGGGATTAAGTATGAAGATGCAGTTGAGTTTATACCACAAAAAAGAATGGGTCTGGGGGCCGATGCTGTGGCACAACAGGTAAAACTCCTGCCTGTGACACCAGCATCCCGTATGGGCACCTGTTAGAGTCCCAGCTGTTCCATTTCCAATTCATCACACTGCTAATGTGCCTGGGAAAGCAGCAGAGGATGGCCCAAGTTATTGGGCCCCTGCACCTGTGCGGGAGACCCAGAAGAAACTCCTGGCTTCTGGCTTTGGCCTGACCCAGTCCTGGCCATTGTGGCCATTTGGGGAGTTGGACAAAGGACGTTCATGGAGAAATATGAGTGAACAAAGAGGGACGATCTAGTGGTAAAAAACCAGGTAGGGGGACCCCTTAGCAAGGCCTGTTTGTTCATCTGCCTCTTGGCATCTCTGTGTCTTTGGCTCCTTTTCACTGGGTATAGGGAGGGTTCCTTTTGAATGAAGAGCTTATGACCTGATTCAAGGAAGAAAAGGAGAGGGTGAAAATGGCCCTCCTGCTTCTATTATTTACTATTATTTTGGGGTAGCAAGTTCTGAATTCCATCACCTTCTATTCTGTTAGAATGTTCTGGTCATATGTATATATTCATTTTATTCTTAAAAATACTATGGAGTGAAGGACAGGGGGAAGGCATTGCGGCCCAGCGAGTTAAAGCATAGCTTGAGACAAGCCATCCTGTATCAGATTACTGATTTGAGTCCTAGCTACTGTTTCCTATCCAGCTTCCAACTAATGCACACCCTGGGAGGCAGAAGTTGATGATTCAAGTAAGTACTTGGGTCCCTGCCATCCATGTGGGAGACCTAGATGGAGTGCGGGCTCCTGCCTGGTCCAGCCCTGACTGTTGTAGGCATTTCAGGGGTGAACCAGTGAATGGAACATTTCTGTCTCTGCCTTTCAAATAAAATGAAAATAAATAATAAATAAAATATCTTCAAAAAGGCATTATTCAGAGTTTATCTGAACATGGAGTTATAGGTTTTTTGTTTCTTCTTTATAATTTTCTGCATTTGAAAACTGAATAAGAGTGATATGGAGCTAATTTTTCTGCAAACTTCATCTACCAAAAGCAACCACAAGAGAAAGAGACTGCTAGGCAGAATTAATTTGATTGTTGTAGGGGGAAAAAAAGCCCAAACTGAACGTAGGATGAAGGCAAATTTTATTGAGGAACTATTACAATCGAGGAAAACAGACCTCAGTATAAAACTGGGCTCTCTTTTAAACTCAACAAGAGCAAATGTGTGTGTGTGTGTGGGGGGGGTGTGATGTTGCAGCATTGTAGCGTTGTAGCGTGTAGGGTAAAGCCTCTGCCTGTAGCGCCACCATCCCATCTGGGTGGCGGTTCCAGGCCCAGTTGCTCCACTTCCGATCTGGCTCCCTACTAATGTGCCTGAGAAGGCACTGGAGGATGGCTCAAGCGTTTGGACCCCTGCACCCACATGGGACACCCTGATAAAGCTCCTGGTTCCTGGCTTCAGTGTGGCCCAAACCTTGCTGTTGTGGCCATTGGATGGGGGGGGGGGGAGGATGAATAGATGGATATATCTCTCTCTCTCTCTATCTCGCCTTCTCTCTCTGTATCTCTGCCTTTCAAATAAATAAAATAAATCTTTATTTAAAAAAAAAAAAAGACCAAATGGAGATTTAGAGTGAGGTCAGTGGATGGAAAGTTACTGAGATTAAGGGATAAGGGATAAGGAAGATTCTGGCCAAACTGGCTTGACAGTATTCTTGCTGAAGGTACACCAGGGTAATAATGTTAAGGACAATGACCAAAAAAACCAAACTGTACTTGAAGCGTCAGGAGGCAAGGTACACAGTTTATTTCCGCATCTGGGCTTGACTAGACTCCTGTCTCTAGAGTCAAGCCCCATCCTCTGTCCTTCCCTACTTCTATATGCTAGATTTAGCAGGCAGTAAAGAGGCAGTTTCAGGGCAGTTTTGGGGAGCACAATGTTATCTTAGGACCTCAGGGATTAGCAAATCACAACTGCAAGCTAAGATAATTTTACATACAGGAATGAGTAAATTATAACTTAAAAGACAGTTTCTGGAGGCACACTATTATCTTATCTTAGGTATGTGACTAGGCCTTTATGTCAGGTGGGGAACCAGTTTCTAAGTCAGTACTGGTTTGCTTAGACCCAGCTGACCTTTGATTACAAGCGGGAGGCAGTCTGTAGCATTCCTTCCAACTGGCTCCTTAATGGCAAGCGGCAGGGAGTCTGTAACAATAAGATAGCAAAGTTGGGGGGAATCTGACCAAGCAGGATTATTGGTAAAACTAGAGTAAGCAGGGTGAGGGCAGAGCCCAAAGGACAAAGTCTGGTCAAAAAGAGGACTCAGAGATCCTAAAAGAGAAAATCTTTGGAGGTTGGTCCTTGGATGTATTTTCTCCTTTTGCCCAAGTGAAGGGGGAAGAATTATTAAGGTGTCAAGGTTCCCAACTTCTCTCTCCTCTAAAGAAGTAAAGAAATGTAGTGTTGCCAGTTTTGCAGCTGGGATGCCAGCACCCTACTAGGTGGGTTCTGGGGACTTTTGTGATGCAGAAATGGAGAATGAATCGAGGAAAATCATATGCCAAAGCTGGGCAAAAAAACAGGAAGTATGCAAAGAAAGTTGGGCTACACTAATCTACATAATTAGGAATTGAAAGGTATCATGGAGAGAGAGGGAGAGAAAAACAAAAGAATTTGATGGCGGTTTTTGCACTCCAGTGCTGTGGCAGGTGTTAGAGAATTGAAAAGGCAAGAAGGAATATAAAAAGTGATGCTGGTATACAAAAAGTTGGATTCCATTCCATATATTGGAAAGGACATAAGATAAAAATGGAAAACGTTTTAAAATTACTTAAGCTGTTTTGCGTATACTCCTTTGAACACAACTCCTTGAAATGTTTGAAGCACATGGATCCAGAATTCAGGCTGATTACTTTTGGAAGTTTTTCTAGGTAATGGACCTGTGAAAACATGTCCAACTCTATCTAACTCTAAACATGCCTTAGATCTGAGCCAAAAAAAATGTCCATGAAAAATCAGGCCAAGAAATACAGATAAACTCAGCATGAGCAGTCATGGAGTTTGAAATATCCTTTCCAGGGTGGATGGATATGGGAGAGAGCTGAATCATTTGCCTTAGTCACTGGTGCATTGATTTTCCAAAGGAAGGGTTTCAAGTGGAAAATGAGCAGTTTCTGAATAAGACTTCATATGAAAAGTCCCAAGGGAAGGTGGCCTCACAGGGCTGTGTGTACATATGTGTGGCCTAACACAATATTTTAAAACATTTTGTTTTCTAAAGCTGTAAAATTTACAGAAAGGTTGCAGTAATAGCACAAAGAATTCTCATGCTTTATGCTATTATGATTATGGACATTACTGTTATTATTACTGCTAAAACAATTGAGGGTAACTTGTGGATACCATGCATTTTAAAAAGAAAGTTGGATTGCTTCTGGAGACACATACAGAAACTATATAGTAGAGAAAGCAAGATAACACACACCAGATCTCAACATGGCAGGAAAAAGTCTCTGAACAGTGGAATAAACATGCCAACGAAATGTTAGAGAAAGGTCATGTTTAAGTGTCTAAGTTTCCCTCCCCTCCAAGGTACTTCTGTTTGTTAATTTTGTTCTGTCTTTCCTCTTATTCATGTTCAAATGTCCTCATGTGACCTTTGCATAGGGCAAGAAAAATAATTTTTTTCTGCAACCGTCATAGTTTCAGAGTTGAAACAGACCCTGAAAAACAAACAGAAATTTGTTATTGTATATAAAGGATACTTTAAGTGTTCCTGGACAATGCAATAAAGGCAACTTTAATTTTTGTGGAAAAAATGTTGAAATCCACACATAGTTTCTCCATAAAATACATTTTCCTGGAGCTTTTTGAAAAACCCCACATATGCATGGATTTCAACAATTTTTTGCATCAGAATAAACTCATTTTAAATTCCATTTTTCTCAAACTTTCTGAAATACCCTCCAAACCTTACACAATGAGCAATACCAGGGAATAAGTAGTTTTCCAAAAGATGGCTTTGGATTCCAGGTGATAGCCCATCTTAAACAAAGTTTGGAGAAGTAGCAAGATAAAGGAAAAGAACTTTGAGTCTCTAGGGGCAGCAACTTGTGGAATGACAAATAGCTGGAAGATAAAGGCTAGTTAGAAAAGCTGAATAGTATAAATTCCTCTCCAAGCCCGAGAAGGTCTAAAGCTGTCTTCAGAACTGCACCTTTAGCTCTCCTTGGGTGCTGGTGGAGGGGGGAGGAGCATACCTTTTGTCCCTTTTGTCTTTGTAAATCTGTGTTCTACTTTTAAGCAAACCAAGGCAGGGCACAGTGCTTCTCTTTAATTAATTGCTTTCAACTCATTCATCCTTCCTATTTTTGGGGTGGCATATTCTGGCCTCCTATATTTGATTGTCTAAGAGGTGAACACCAGAAAGCTGATTGGGAGCCCTGTACATGTGGGTGGGACTTAAAGACTAGTTCTAAAATTGTGAAAAAGATTTGAGAACTAGGCCCTCATGGTCAAGCTCTTTCTTTATTTTCAGAAGATGATATTGAGACCCAAGAAAGCTGGGGGACTGCCCATGGTCCCGCAACCAGGGAGTGGCTGTCGGAATCTACTCCAGGACTCTTGGCCTCCTTAAGTTCTTTCTACAACACCATGCTGCTGCTGCTGCTGCTGCCTGGTCTTTGTTTCATGTTGAAAAGTGTCTTCCTATTTCTGCCGCATGTGATTTTATACCAGATTGCTCAGAGAGAAATAATTTGTGCTCAAGAGAAAGAGCATGACGCTAAAGTGTTAATAATAGACATACAGTAATCTTTTCTTTCCTCGTGAAGTAGGCAGGCATACAGGTTAAAATTGATCAGATTTGTGAACTGGAAGACCACACCTTCGCCACGTGATTCGTGTTTGGCCATCAAACAGAATAAAATATTTTGACTTTTCCTATCAGTTTATACTTGTAACCATTTTTTCCAGCCTAGATTTAAGTAATTGAATTATACTTCTTTTTCATGTGACATTTTAGCAATGTGTGCAGACTTCTGGCTACACAGATAACCTCTAGAATCAGTTTTATGTGTTATTCCTATTTTAATATTCATTTAAAAACATAAAATATTTATTTATTTATTTGAAAGGCAGAATGATAGAGAGAGCAAAAGAGAAAGAGAGAGATCTCCCATCTGCTAGTTCAGTTCACAAATGGCTCCAACAGCCAGGTACAGGCCAAACAAAAGCCAGGAACCAGGAACCCCAGCCAGGTCTCCCACGTGGGTGTCAGGAACCCAAGTATTTCAGGCATCATCTGCTGCCTTTCCAGGAACATTAGCAGGAAATGTTAGGTAGGAAGTCAGATATGAGCCTATGTGTGTATGCCAAAGGCCTAAAGAAAGGACATCTATGTCCAGCATATGCACCTGCATCTCAAAGTCATCCTGATAATGTTTCAGGGGCTACCAGATAACCTGCCAGGTGGGGGTCCCTGCCCCTTCTGCCTGGTAATCTTCCACAATCTCCCAGATGCAGCCCAGTATCTGCATTTCAAATACCCTGCTGCGGATCCCGATTCTCCAGGGGGTCTTGCTCACCTTTCCTCTAAACTTTGGACTGGCTGGCAGGCTGGTGCCAGCTAGGCTTCCTCCTGTCTGATGCCTTCAGGGGAAAACTCAGATAGGAGATTCTTAATATTTACATCCATAAAATCCTTTGTTTCAGGAGGAAATGTGTGAAGACAGAGACCCATCTCCTTAAAAACCCCTGGCCTAAATGTAGACCAGGCACTCTCTCTCAGGTCCTGTCTGGAAAGGTGCCCATCCGTTCTTTTTTTTTTTTTTTTTTTTTTGACAGGCAAAGTGGACAGTGAGAGAGAGAGACAGAAAGGTCTTCCTTTTCCGTTGGCTCACCCCCCCACCCCCCCCAAAGGCGGCCGGCCGGGGCCGGCACACTGCGCTGATCTGAAGCCAGGAGCCAGGTTCCTCTCCTGGTCTCCCATGCAGGTGCAGGGCCCAAGCACTTTGGCCATCCTCCACTGCATTTCCGGGCCACAGCAGAGAGCTGGCCTGGAAGAGGGGCAACTGGGACAGAATCCGGCACCCTGACCGGGACTAGAACCTGGTGTGCCGGCGCCGCAAGGCGGAGGATTAGCCTAGTGAGCCGCAGCGCCGGCCTGCCCATCCGTTCTTATGGGTGTCCTTTCCCTAATAAAATTTTGTTACTTTACTTTCCACTACTCTGTCTCATGCCTGAATTCTTTCTTGCGCGAAGACAAGAACCCTGCCATTCACTGGTAACAGAATCTGGATGGGAAACAGAGGATCCAGGACTCAAAATAGACACTCTGATATGGATGCAGGCATTCCAAATGATGGCTCAATATTCCTTATTGAGCCAATATTTTTGTTAATGATGTGTCTGTTATAAGCACTTAGATTTTGTACATACCATGTGGCCATCACACAATATAATTTTCTATTTTCTCTTCAGTACAGAAGTGTGCCACTGTATAGTATCAAATATTTCAAATTATATTTGCTTTTGAATTATAATTTAAAAAATTTACCCAGGGGCCAGTATTGTGGTGCAGCATGTTAAGCCTCTGCTTGTAACATCAGCTTCCCACATCTGAGTGCAGGTTTGAGTCCTGGCTACTCTGCCTCTGATCCAACTTCCTGGCAAGTGCTTGGGCCCCTGCCAACCATGAAGGAGACCAGATGGAGTTCTAGGCGTCTAGCTTTGGTCTGCCCCATCCCCAATTATTGTGGCCATTTGGGGAGTGAACCAGTGGATGGAAGATCGATCTCTCTCTCTTTCTCTTTCTGTCTCTCCCTCTGTCTGTGTCTCTGCTTTTCAAACAAATAAATCTTATTTAAAAAATCAGCCCAGTAAAAAAACATAGGAAGAAATTAAGAAATAAGAGAGGAAGAAAGGAAAAAGAAGGAAGAAAAGAAGGAAAGAAGAAAGAAAATAGTTTACTCTGTAGGGTGATCTGATAGCTCCATTCCTTTGGGCAACTCCCCATTTCAGTATCTTTTAGCCTTATCTTTTAGGATACTAGATTCTTCAGGAAAGATTTTTCTGTCCTTTCCCTTGTATGGAAGTCTACATAGCATTACCTTCAGAGACTGGGATGAGAAGAGTGTCGATATTGAATATGTAAACTTTCATGAAAATGAATTCTGTTTAAAGCATAGTACTCTGCTGTTTACCTGTGTTTGGTTCCCCTGGTCCACAAATTGTTTTTTTCCTATCTAGAATACAACTCTCCCATCTTTAGCCAGAATGAAAGAAAGGCAGCTGACCGGCTGTGCTCAGTGGGGTGAAGATCAAGAGATGTAACTGATTTTAGAGAAGCTTTAACCTCTAGCTTTTATCACCATTTTCACTCCCACTTTCATAAGTACCCAGTGTTGCCAATTCCTCAGCCTTTGGGGAATTATTCAGGGTGAATTCTATCACTACTCAGCTTTTTTCCATTTCTAGAGATTCAGCTTTCTCAGGTGCATGAGGTCAGTGACACGTATCCATTTCATTATTTTCCTTCTTTTAAAATTAGGTTGCTGTTGTGTCTCCCTTGCTTTAGATCCTAGGGTATTTGGACCTTTATAACAGCCAATTACTATCATTTGTGTAGGTTTCCTGAAATATTTAATCTACCATATTTAACTGGAAATTCCCAGGTTCATTGCCAGAAATTCATTCATTTCTTTTCTAAGAAAAAAAAATGGGAGTTTGTGGCATAAATGCAGAAAAGTTGAGATTGTTATAAATTCCCCCAAAAATGGGTCCAAATGCCCAACAAGGAGCAAGGCAATCACTGACACTGGGGTGGTGAAAGAAAACAGGATTTTATTTTGCAATGTGCTTAAGTTTTAGACTTAATTCTTAGACTCTAAGGCAGTAAGGTAATGAATCCCATGAAGTTAGAGATGGGCAGAGCTCCTAGGGTTCCTTTGATTTGGCATGTTTTGAAAATGTAATGATGGCCAAGTGAGTTCTGGTACTTCTGAGGCCTAGGGGTAAATTGGTTATTACTTTGTTTGATCAGGGCCAGGAGTTTCTGTGGAGGCTCTCAGAATAGTCTAGTGTTAGGATGTTAACTGCCGAGATGATAATTGAATTCTGTGTCTTGTGATCCAGAGTCTTGCAAGGTTGGCCTGACCCTTGTATCACTACCTTAAGTTAGCAAGTTAATTTTTAGTTACGGATTGACTTGTAATCATCAATGTGGAGACAGAGGAACTGCAAGCTAAACAGGGAGACTGGGGCCTGATTTTAAAAAAAATAAAGCTATATCAAAAGCATTGGGCGTAGAGACTCACTTTCAGGATCAAAGTGTAGAAGAAGTTATGGAGGGAAGAAGAGGTATGGCCATTTCTTTAGTGATTGGATAGAGCTTCACCGGTTCAAAAGGATGAACTGCTTTCCCTGGGGTTGGCTGACATTAACCCCTTGGGAGCTGTATTTACTTGTGATCTATATACATACCCAGTGTAAGGTAAGTTTCCTTTTTCTCCCCCAAATTTATTGAAGTATAATTGACATGAAAATTGTGTATATAAGTATTTAAGGCTTGCAGTTGATAATTTGACATACATATACATTGTAAAATGTGTATTGCAACAAACTTTTAAAAAGTTTTATTTATTTATTTATTTGAAAGGGAGTATGACATGGAGAGAAAGAGGGAATAGCTGTAACAGCTAGGACTGGGCCAGGCCAAAGCCAGGAGCCAGGTACTCCATCTTGGTCTCCCAGGTAGGTGGCAGGGACCTAAGCATGTGGGCCATCATCTACTGCCTTCCCAGGGACATTAGCATGAAGCTGGACTACAGATGGAGAGGCCAGGACTCAAACCAGCACTCTGATATGGGAGGCAGGAGACTCAAGCAGAGAATGACCATCCTGTGCCCTGATGCTGGTCTCCATTACAATGAAGTTAATGAACATATCCATCACCTGACATTTATCATGTTTTGGTGGAAACACACTTAAAAGATATATTCCATTGAATACTATAGAAAGTATATAGTACAGTATTATTAACTGGAGTCATCATGTTACATAGTAGATCCCCAGAATTCCTCATCTTATAACTGAAAATTTGTACCCTTTGACCAACATATCTCCATGTGCCACACTTCCCAGCCCTTGACAACCACTATTTTACTCTGTGCTTCTATGAGTTCAACTCTTAGTTTCCATGTGTGAGACCATAAAGTGAGACCTTGGGAGCCACCATCATAGCTTAGCAGGTAAGGCCTCCGCCTGCAACACTGGCATCCCATATGGGCACTGGTTCGTGTCCCAGCTGCTCCATTTCTGATACAGTTCCCTGCTAATGTGCCTGGGAAAGCAGCAAAAAATAACCCAATTCCTTAGGCCCTTGCACCCTCGTGGGAGACCTGGGTGAAGCTCCTGGCTCCTGTCTTCAGCCTGGCCTATAGTGAGCCAGTAGATGGAAGATCTCTCTCTGTGTTTCCCGCTGTCTCTGTAGCTATGACTTTCAAAATAAATAAAATAAATTAAAAAAAATAGTGTTTGTCTTTCTGATCATCCATATTGTCTTACATGGTAGTATCTTCTTTTTTTAAAAATAAGAAATTATGGGGCCAGTGCTGTGGCACAGCAGGTTAAAGCCCTGGCCTGAAGCGCAAGCATCCCATATGGGTGCCGGCTCGAGTCCTGGCTGCTCCTCTTCCAATTCAGCTCTCTGCTATGGCCTGGGAAAGCAGAAGATGGCCCAGGTCCTTGAACCCCTGCACCCATGTGGGAGACTCAGAAGAAGCTCCTGGCTACTGGCTTTGGATTGGAGCAGCTCCTGCTGTTACAGCTGTCTGGGGAGTGAACCAGCAGATGGAAAACCTCTCTCTCTATCTCTACCTCTCTCTGTAACTCTGTCTTTCAAATAAATAAAAATAAATCTAAACAAAATAAGATTTATTTATTTACTTGAAGGTCAAAGTTACAGGTAGTGGGGTGGGAGACAGGGAGAGATCTTCTGTCTTCTGGTTCACTCCTCAGATGGCTGAAACAGCCAGGGCTGTGCCAGGCCAAAGCCAAGAGCAAGAAGCTTCATCTAGGTCTCCCACATGGGTGGAAGGGACCCAAACATGTGGGCCATCTTCTGCTTTCCCATGCCATTAGCAGGGAGCTGGATCAGAAGTGGAGCAGCTGGGTCATGAGCAAGTGCCCATATGGAATGCCGGCGCCGCCAGTGGAGGCTTAACTATGACGCTACAGCACCAGTCCCTCTATCCCCTTTTTTAAAAGCTGAATAATAATATATCACAGTTTCTGGACTCAATAATCCACTGATGAGCACTTAAGTTGATTCCATATCTTGGCTATTGTGAATAGTGCTGCAGTGATGTGGGAGTGCAGATGTCTCCTCCATGTACTGATTTGTTTATTTATTTATTTTTAAATTTTTATTTAAAAGGCAGAGAAAAAGAGACAGGTGGAGATCTTCCATCTGTCTTCTGGGTTCACTCTCCAAATGTCCACAATAGCCAGGGCTGGACCAGGTTGAATCCAGGAGCCCAGAATTCCATCTGGGTCTCCCATTTGGGTGGCAGGGATCCGAATACCTGAGCCATCATCTGCTACCTCCCAGGGTAAAAATTAGCAGGAAATTGGATCAGAAATGGAGGAACTAGGGCCCTAATCAAGCACTCCAATATAGAATGTGGGCATTCTGGCCTGCACCGCGGCTCACTAGGCTAATCCTCCGCCTGCGGTGCCGGCACCCCGGGTTCTAGTCCCAGTTGGGGCGCCGGATTCTGTCCCAGTTGCTCCTCTCTTCCAATCCAGCTCTCTGCTGTGGCCCGGGAGTGCAGTGGAGGATGGCCCAAGTGCTTGGGTCCCTGCACCCCATGGGAGACCAGGAGAAGCACCTGGCTCCTGGCTTTGGATCAGCGCGGTGCACTGGCAGCAGTGCACCGGCCGCAGAGGCCATTGTGGGGTGAACCAACAGAAAAGGAAGGAAGACCTTTCTCTCTGTCTCTCTCTCTCACTGTCCACTCTGCCTCAAAAAAGAAAAAAAAAAAAAGAATGTGGGCATTCTAAGCAGCAACTTAACCACTGTGCCAAATGCCAGCTCTGCTGTGAGCTTTTATGAGAGACAAAAGTTACTTATTATAGTATTCATAGTTTGTTATGCTTTGTACAGTATTTAGCAGCCTGACCATTTTTCTTTTCTTTCTTTTCTTTTTTTTTTTAATTATTTTTCTTTTCTTTTTTTTTTTTTTTTTTGACAGGCAGAGTGGACAGTGAGAGAGAGACAGAGAGAAAGGTCTTCCTTTGCCGTTGGTTCACCGTGCTGATCCGAAGGCAGGAGCCAGGTACTTAGCCTGGTCTCCCATGGGGTGCAGGGCCCAAGCACTTGGGCCATCCTCCACTGCACTCCCAGGCCACAGCAGAGAGCTGGCCTGGAAGAGGGGCAACCAGGACAGAATCCGGCGCCCCGACCGGGACTAGAACCCGGTGTGCCGGCGCCTCAAGGCGGAGGATTAGCCTAGTGAGCCACGGCGCTGGCTCTTTTCTTTTCTTTGTAAGATTCATTTATTTATTGGAAAGACAGAGTTACAGAGAAGCAGAGGCAGACAGAGAGAGAGAAGTCTTTCATTCACTGGTTCACTCCCCAAATGGCCACAACGGCCATAGCTGGGCTGATCTGAAGCCAGGAGTCAGGAACTTCTTCCAGATCTCCCATGCTGGTGCAGGGGCCCAAGGACTTGGGCCATCTTCTACTGCTTTTCCAGGCCATAGCAGAGGGCTGGATCAGAAGTGGAGCAGCCAGGACTCAAACTGGCACCCATATGGGATTCCAGCATTGCAGGCGGTGGCTTTACCCACTATGACACAGTGCCAGCCCCTGATCATTTTTCTTTAATTTCTATGTCAATAAACAACCTGTTATAACACGGTTTCTAGTTGCAGCAAGGTATATATATGTATTTATTTATTTTTGGAAGATTTATTTCCTTATTCAAAAGGCAGTGTGACAGAGAGGGAGACAGAGATCTTTCATCTGCTTGGTCACTCCCCAAATGACTGCAGTGGCTGTGGCTGGGCTAGGCCAAAGCCAAGAACCTAGAACTCCATGTGGGTCTCCCACATGGGTGGCAGAGATTCAAGTACTTGGGCCAGCTTACATTGTTTTCCCAGGTGTATTTGAAGGAAGATGGATCAGAAGTGGAGCAGCTGGGACTCAAGCCAGTACTTATATGAGATGCTGACATTATAAGTGGTGGCTTAACCTGCTGTACCACATCTCAGGCCCTGTCATGTCTTTTGAGACTCATTTTTTTTTTTCCTGTCACAATTATGACATTTCCCTTGTTGTCAATGACCCGGACAGTTTTGGGAGACATTCGTCTGATAATTTGTTGGATGTGTCTTTCATCTGATCTTCCTTCCTTCCCTCCTTCCTTCTTTTATATTTAAATTATTGATTATTTTTTAAGTCCATTATCTCATAAAGATTTTAAAAATTAATTAACTTATTTGAAGGCAAAATGACCTGGGTTGAGGAAGATGGAGACCTTCCATCTGCTGGTTCACTCCTCAAATGGCCACAACAGCCAGGGCTGGACCAGGCCAAAAAGCCAGGAACTCCATCTGGGTACCCCATGTGGATGCAGGGGCCCAAGCACTTGTGTCATCATCTGCACATTTCCCAGGTGCATTAATAGGGAGCTGGATTGGAAGTAGAGCATCTGGGGCTGGCACCATGGCTCACTTGGTTAATCCTCCGCCTGTGGCACCAGCATCCCATATAGGCACCGGGTTCTAGTCCCAGTTGCTCCTCTTCCAGTCCAGCTCTCTGCTGTGGCCCGGGAGTGCAGTGTAGGATGGCCCAAGTGCTTGGGCCCCTGCACCCACATAGGAGACCAGGAGAAGACACCTGGCTCCTGCCATCAGATCAGCGCAGCACTGGCTGTAGCGGCCATTTGGGGAGTGAACCAACGGAAGGAAGACCTTTCTCTTTGTCTCTTCCTCTCACTGTCTATAACTCTACCTGTCAAATAAATTAAAAAAAAAAAAAAGAAAAGAAAAATTAAAAAAAAAAAAAAAAGGAAGTGTAACATCTGGGACTCCTTTGTTCCAGAGAGATTAAAAGTGAGCATTTTTTAAAATGTGGTAAGTTTTCCTTTTTCAAAGGTGCCATCTAATTCACAAATATTGTTAAATAATGTATAGATCAAACTAAATACATTTGCAAACCTGATTCAGTAAGAAGCCTACCATTTTATATTTTCAAGCATATTGAGGATATTGATGAGTCAAAATAAGGCTTTCCTTCCCCTGTGAACAGAAATGATTGCCCAGAGAGACGAAATGCGGACTTAAATATTGAATGTGTTCTTAATAGAAGGACAAGCTCCTCCTCAGCTCATGGCAAATGAAACTCCAGATGACTTTTGGGGATTTAAATGCAGAATCCGCCGTTCCTCTTTTCCTAAGTAGAGTCCAGCATGGGGATGAGACCCGCGATTGTGTCCAGTTTGGTGTGATGTCCGAGTTTCATGTTGTGTCTTGGCAGATTAGGTTGAGATTGTCTTATTTAGGGGCTGAGTGTGTGTCTGAGTTTATCTTGCGGAGATGGCACAGAAAGTGACAAAAATCAATGTCTGAAGGCCCAAAAGAATTCTAGAAGTCAAAAGGAACTGAACTGAACTACAAGGATCTTTCAGATGGAAATGAAGGGTTACAGAGCCACTCTTATGAAGGCCCCTGTGAGCATGAGGCTTCTGTTATAAAATGTTACATTTCTTGACTATTTGAGTTTATGAGTCAAAGATTATCCCTCCTGCACTAGTCTTATTGCTATAAATTCCATCATATCCCAGGTTTGACATGTAATATTGCCATTGTTATTATTTTCTAAACTTTTTCCCATTTCAACTTCAATTTTCTCTTTACACAGTAGTTAACCCTCCCCACCCTGGGTTTTATTTGGAGTTTACAAGTGATTTTTAGAATTTTATAGAAGTTCCGTTGTTTTTTAGATCTGGTTTTAAAAAATAGATTCCGGGCCAGTGCTGTAGTATAATAGGCTCAGCCTCTGCCTGTGATGCCAGCATCCCATATGGGCACCAGTTCGAGTCCCAGCTACTCCACTTCTAATCCAGCTCTCTGCTATGGCCTGGGAAAGCAGTAGAAGATGGCCCAAGTCCTTGGGCCCCTGTACCCGCATGGGAGACCCAGAAGAGGCTCCTGGCTCCTGGCTTCGGATTGACACAGTTCAGGCTTTTGCAGCCAATTGGGGAATGAACCAGCAGATGGAAGACTTTTCTTTCTCTCTCTCTCTCTGCCTCTGCCTCTCTGTAACTCTGCCATCAAATAAGAGTGATAGAGAGAGAAAAAGAGAGAGAGAAATAGCTTCCATCTGCTTCTTCACTCCCAAATGGCTGCAATGTCTGGGACTGGGTCAGGCCAAAGCTAGGAGCCTGGAATTCCATCCTGGTCTCCCATTTGGGTAGTGTTAGTAAAATGGCACAGTCTTATCTGAGAAGCCATCTATGTCTCAGACACCATCTTGGGCTCTGGCCCCCGCTGCCATTGCTTGAAGCCAGGTGACCACATGGCCCAACCACAGGTGTCGGCTCCACCCCTACCCTAACGGGATTCACTGCTCCTACTTCCCTGCCCACCCCCCCCAGCAAAGGTTTAAGAGGACCTGTTCCCAGACTTGTGCTCTCTCTTGATCTCTCTTATGCTCCCCTCCTCTCTCTTACCCTCTCCCCTAACCCGCCACCCCCGGCCCATCAGACTTCCCCCACCTGTCAATAAACCTTTCCTCTAACTCCAGTGTTTGGTGTGTTTCGTGGCACCCTTACAGGTAGCAGGGGCTCAAGCACTTGGGCCATCTTCTGCTGCTTTCCTAGGTGCATTAGCAGGGAGTTAGATCAGAAACGGAGCAGCTGGGACTCCAACCAGTGCTCAGATATGGGATGCTGGCATTGCAAATGACAGCTTAACCCGCTGCAACAGAACACCAGTCACTCAATAATATTTAAAACCTAAGGGGAGGGTGTTGCATAATCCAAAGCTATAAATATAATACAGTTGACAAAGTCAAAGAGACTTTTAGAATCAGCTTTATTTGCACTACAAATGGATCTCTGAGGAACATTCCTCAGGGTGTTCTTAAGTTTTTAAAAGAGAACCATATTCTTCTCTCCCCCTCCACATACACATTCCCCATATCTATCCTTTTGCTTGATGTGCTTTTTCTGACACACTTTGCGCTTTACTCATTAATAGGGTCTAGGCTGGTATTCCCCAACTTGTTCTGATTTGTTCACTGACACATTTCCAAGTCTTTCCTTAGAGTCTGGCATACAATGGCTCTTAATTAAAGGTGTTAAATCAAAATACACCCCAAGAACCCAGAAACTGTCTAGTTCTCACAATGACTATGACTATCCAACAACTGGATTCAACCATGGTGTAGAAGTAATACATTACTTATGGTAACATTTCTTGAAGTTTTTTTTTTCTTCTTTCTAGCCTTTTCCTTCTTTAGCATAGTAATTGAAGGTGGCTAGCCCAAGGATAAACCACATCTATCAACTTCTTGGTCAGTGAAAGGATTTCAGAGAAAATAATACCATTATCAGTCAGCAAAAGGGATGGAAGGGGGAAGGGGCGCAAAGGACAAAAGTAGGACAAAAGTTGGACAAAAGTTAATCGGAAGCCATCTCGTTATCACACTCTCGGGCTAGATGTCCAAACTCGCCGCACCGATAACAGTTGACTTGCTTTGCCTTTTTACAGTTGATGGCCACGTGTCCGGTCTCTCCACATCGGTAGCACTTGACTTGGGTGCATTCCTTCTGGAAGTGTCCAAATTCGCCGCAAGAGTAGCATTTCTGCTCTTCAAGATGGGTGCAATCGCGAGCCAGATGACCCTGTCGGCCGCAGGTGTAACAGTACTGCTCTCTCTCGCGTTTAGGCTCCAGACAATCTTTGGCGATGTGGCCAGTTTTTCCACAGTTGTAGCAGATGTCTTGGAGGCGATCACAGTTTTTAGCATGATGACCAGATTCACCACAGCGGTAACAGATGTCAGCTTGCATGGCGGATGTCCCCGGAATGGCTCTGCCACGGCCTCTACTTCCTTGCGATCGGGCTTCTTTTCTTGGGCACCCCCGGGCCCAGTGACCAGAGCGTCCACACTTGAAGCATTCCTTATTGCTCATGGCTGCTGGTTGCGGTGAGATGTTGTGGCGAGATCTTCCGGTAAATCGCCACCGCCGCCCGGAGGCCCCGAGGCTACTGTCCTTATGGTTGGCTTAGGAAGAAATGGCTGCTTTACTCTAGGGGGCCTTGGTGACGTCACAAAGGGTTTGCGCACGGCTGTCAGGCAAGGTTTGCGCAAGGCTCCCTATAGCTGGCATGCAAGTTTTGCGCACGGCCCCCTTCACTCGCCACGCTGCCCATCCCCCTCTGCCCGTCGCCCTAGTAAATGCCCCAAGTCCAATAATCTTTCAACCCTCCGGTTCTTAAATTTGAGTCTGAAAACTATCTTGCTCAGCAAATGTGATCTGCAGTACTTGTCCTTATGTCTTTAGGCTTCCTCTGTGGTCTAGTTCATAGGTGATCCGTTTTTATATGTGCTCTGTGGACAAAAGAAAAGAATGGGTGAGGACTATCTAACCCAGTGTGCAAAGCAAATAAATTGGAATAACCTTTTTTTTTTTTTTGGTTATTGTTTTAAAGAATAAAATAGAAGTGTGCATAAACATAAGAGATACAAGATCCATTGTTTCCTGCAGTGGTTGGAACATGGCTGGGGTTCCCAGATACCAGGTCTTCTTGCACAAAGTTCGAGTCCCGGCTCCACTTCTGATTTTAGCTCCTTGCTACTTCGGACCCTGAGATGAGGCTCAAGTACTTGGGTCTTTGCCACTAACATGGAAGTCCCAGATGGAATTTCTGATTGCTGACTTCCTGTCCTCCAGTCCCAGCTCCTGTGGGCTTTATGGAGTGAACCAATGGTTGGGAGCTTGCTCTCTTTCAAAATAAATTTTAAAAAATAAAAATATTTTCAAAAGATATGAGATACATAAGACAGAGAAAATATGTTAAATGCCAAAGTGAGATGATTTACTCACTGCTTAGCCTATTTTATTGTTTGAATCTTAGCTTTCAACATAATCACCACCATTTAAGCTGTACAACATAGAAAGATTGAAGCATTTATGTACTGAAACTGCAATCACTTGGAAAATAACATTAATGAAAAAACCAGAAACTTTGAAATGTTGGAGAGATTTCCTTTCTTGTTTTCCCAATTGTTTACATCTTCTATAAACCTCAACACAGATCTACGAATGTGTACATTTATATAGATATAGTATAAAAATTAACATTGAAATATTTACAGTAGTCATCTTGAAGTTACGTGACTGAATATGGAGTCTCTTTTCTGTATTTTCCAATTTTTGAAATGAATTTAGATTTTGTAATTTAAAAAAATCTAACATATCTTTTTCTTTAAGTTAACAGTGAGCTAGCTATATGGTCTGCATGTGATTTTTTTTTTTTTTTTTTTTTTTTTTGCAGGCAGCCAGCACAAATACATTTGATAAAACACAGAGGTAAGAATGTTATATAGAGCAGTTGGTCTTTATTTTTTAACATGAGTTGATTGGAATTTGTAACTGGCTCCATAATATAACCACAATGAAAAATGTTTTCAAAGAGTAACAAAAAAAGCCACAAAGCTTGAGCAAATCTCACTCTCCATTTAGGAGTAAAACTCATTTCTTACAGTACAGTGTAAAGAAATTAGATTTATTCCTATACAATGAAGTAGTACTGCATAAATTGTACCAAAGGGCAAAAATTTGCCTGAGTATTTCAAAATTTGGTATATCGTCATTAAATTAATGTTATTAATTATCATGTTGAAATCTCCCTTTGGGCTTACATTTTATCAAAGCTTTGTATGCTCATAGTTTAAAGCAGTGATTTTCAAGGCCGGTGCTTTGGTGTGGTATGCTAAGCCTCCGCCTGCGGTGCCTGCACCCCATATGGACACTGGTTCGAGTCCCAGGTGCTCCTCTTCAATCCAGCTCTCTAGTATGGCCTGAGAAAGCAGAAGAAAATGACCCAAGTGTTTGGGCCTCTGAACCCGCATGGAAGACCTGAAAGAAACTCCTGGCTCTTGGCTTCAGATGGGCCCAGCTCCAGCTATAGTGGCTGTTTGGGGATTGAACCAGCAGATGGAAGAGCTCTCTCTCCCTCCCCATCCTCCGCCTCTGTAATTCCACCTTCCAATAAAACTATAAATCTTTTTTTTTTTTTTACAAACTTAGAATTGGTGCTTAACGATGATGACTAAGAAGCAATGATCTTTTTATTTATTTATTTTTAAATATTTATTTATTTATTTGAAAGGAAGAATTCCAGAGAGGCAGAGGCAGAGAGAGAGCGAGAGAGGACTTACATCCGCTGGTTTGCTCCCCAATTAGCTGCAACAGCCAGAGCTGCGCTGATCTGAAGCCAGGACCCAGGAGATTCCTCCGGGACTCCCACATGGGTGCAGGGGCCCAAGGACTTGGGCCATCTTCTACTGCTTTCCCAGGCCATAGCAGAGAGTTGGATCGGAAGTAGAGCAGCTGGGACTCCAACCAGAGCCCATATGGAATGCCAGCACTGCAGGTGGTGGCTTTACCCACTACGCCACAGTGCCAGTTCTCATATAAATCTTTAAAAAACAAAAAAGCAGTGATTTTCAAACCGATCTGATTGAGATAAGATGACATGTTTTATATTACAATAGAGGATGTGTGTGGGTGCCTGTGTGTGTGTGTGTAAAACTGGAATAAGTTTTAAAAAATCTACTCTTAATGTGCACAATGCATGAGGATGTTTTGTATTTATGTTGTAAAAATTGGCTAGTGGTGACCCATTAAAATTAAATTGATTTCTTAACCCACTAAAAGATTGCCAGATCACAGTTTGAAACATACTGATTTAAAGTTATAATTATAAATAAGATGTTTACCTTATGACTTATTGATATTTCAAATTAGATATTATTTATGTTTTTGTATTCTGGAAGATGAGCATTTAGCTATTTTTTTTTAAAGTTTATTTTCATCTACTTGAAAAGCACAGAGAGAGAGAGAGAGAGAGAGAGAATGAGTCCTTCTGTTGATTGACTCCGTAAATGCCTGCAATTATTCTGAGCTTGACCAGGCAGAAGCCCTTGTAGGTGGCAGAGGCCTAAGCAATTGAGCCAGGATCTGCTGCTTCCCAGGATGAGTTAGCAGGAAACTGGATTGGAAGTGAAAGAGCTGGGACTTGAACCAAAACTCTGATATGGATTACGGGTTACGGGTGCCCCAAGCAGTGGCTTAACTCACTGTGGCACAATGCCCACCCTCATTTAGCTTTTACCACCCACCACATTCACTTTCCCAGTTTGAGTTCTCCATTCTATTCTCAATAGCTCCCCATCCCCTTTACTTAATATTGGTTTGGTCAACATTGAACGTTTAAGGAGGGAGTTGTAGAGCAGCTTGGCCTGCTATATAAATAAAAATAAGCTCAAATAAATTCAATATTTACATAATTAGTACTTGTAAACACTACTCAGGACTGAGCAAGTTAGAGAATGCTTTGACTCCCCTGCCTCCTTTTTTAATTTGAAAGGTAGAGGCACACACATGCGCGTACACACACACACACACAGAGCGCTCTCCTATCTACTGATTCACTCCCCAAAGGCTTGCAACATCCAGGTCTGGGCCAGGCTGAAGCCAGGAAGTGGGAACTCAATTCAGAGTGTCCACATGGATGGCAAGGACTCTCGAGCCAACATTTGCTGCCTCTCAGGATCTGCATTATCAGGAGGCTGGAATGGGGAGTGTGATCAGTACTGGAACCCAGGCACTCCAATATGGGAAGTGATGTCCAATGGTAGTTTAACATTGTACCAAATGCCCACCACATCATCACTTGATTACCTGCCCAGGTTTTATGTGTCCTGGAGTTACTGTGATTTTCTTAGTTTCTCATATAGTTATCTAAATTGTATTTTATAGATCTGTGTGTTTATCCTTATACCAGTAGCATAGGCTCATATAGTTATCTAAATTGTATTTTATAGATCTGTGTGTTTATGCTTATACCAGCAGTATAGGCTCATATAGTTATCTAAATTGTATTTTATAGATGTGTGTGTTTATCCTATACCAGTAGCATAGGCTCATATAGTTGTCTAAATTGTATTTTATAGATCTGTGTGTTTATCCTTATACCAGTAGTATAGGATTCTGATTCCTGCAGCTTTGTGATATGTTTTGAAGTTGGGAAGAGTGAAGCCTCCAACTTTGCTCTTTTGTCATGACTACTCTGAGTCCCTTGCATTTCCATATGAATTTTAGAATCTGCTTGTAAGTTTCTGCAAAAAAGGCAACTGTGGATTTGATAAGGATTGTGGAAGTTGCGGATTAATTTGGGGACTATTGTTATCCTGAAAATAATTAAAGTTATGAATAAAGGATGATGTTTTATTTATGTAGATCTTTATATATATATTTAATTATTTGTTTGAAAGGCAGAGTTACTGAGAGAGAGAGGCAGAGACAGACAGAGAGAGTTCTTCCATCTGCTGGTTCACTCCCTAAATGGCAGCAATGGTCATGGTTGGGCCAGTCCTAAGGCAGGAGCCAGGAGTTTCTTCCACATCTCCCAAGTGGATGCATAGGCCTAAGCACTTGGACCATCTCTGCTGCTTTCCCAGGATCTTTGACAGGGAGCTAGATCGGAACTAGAGCAGCCGGGACTCGAACCAGTGCCCACATGTGTTACCTGCAATGCCACAATGCCGGCCCCTTAGATCTTTATTTACAATGTCACTTTATAGTTTTCGGTATACAAGTCTTGCACTTCTTTTGCTAAATTTTTTTTATTTCATTATTTTTTAAAGAGTCCTGTTCTTATTTATTTATTTTTATTTGACAGATAGACAGTGAGAGAGGGAGACAGAGAGAAAGGTCTTCCCTCCGTTGGTTCACTCCCCAAATGGCCGCTATGGTCGGCACTGCACCAATCTGAAGTCAGGAGCCAGGAGCCAGGTGCTTCTTCCTGGTCTCCCATGCGGGTGCAGGGGCCCAAGCACTTGGGCCATCCTCCACTGCCTTCCCAGGCCACAGCAGAGAGCTGGACTGGAAGAGGAGCAACCGGGACTAGAACCCGGCGCCCATATGGGATGCCAGCGCCACAGGCGGAGGATTAACCAAGTGAGCCACGGTGCCGGCCCCCGTATTTCATTATTTTTGAGGCTATTTTAAGTGGAATTATTTTCTTCATTTCATTTTCTGATTGTTCATTACTAGGGTATAGAAATACTGGAGCAAGAGTTTGGCACAGTGGTTAAGTCATTGCTTGGGACACTGGCATCCCAGATTGATGTGCCTGGATTTCAGTCCTGGCTCTGCCTCCAAATCCAGCTTCCTGCTAATGCACACCCTGGGAGGCAGAAGGTGATGACTCCCATGTGGGAGACCTAGAAGAAGCTCCTGGCTCCTGGCTTCAGCCTGGCTCAGGCCTACACTTTCATAAAAATTTTGCATCTGCTGGTTTACTCCCCAAGTGCCCACAAAAGCCAAGGCTGGGCCAGAATGAAGCCAGGAACCAGGAACGCCATCTAGGTCTCCTACATGGGTGGCAGGAACCCATGCCTCCCAGGTGCATTAGCATAGGAAGCTGGATTGAGAGTAGGGAGTAGTAGGGACTTGAACTGGCACTCTGTATGTTTAGATATTGCAAGTGGCAGCTTAACCTGCTGTGCCACAATGCCAACCCCAGTCTTCTGATTTTAAAGTTAAGCTCATCTCTGAGCAGTCACAGAACTATCCAGAATAATGTATGATCAAATATCTTGGTGCTGTGGCCCAGTAGAGTTGCCACATAAAAATTAACCCTCACAACCTATAAGAGGGCCAGTTTCCTCAGAAATGAGTATAGGATGGAAGAAAATGAGGGAAATAGAGAAGGCTGGCACCGTGGCTCACTTGGCTAATCTTCCAGCTGCGGCACAGACATCCCATATGGGCGCCAGCATCCCATATGGGTGCCAGGTTCTAGTCCTGGTTGCTCCTCTTCCAGTCCAGCTCTCTGCTGTGGCCCGGGAGTACAGTGGAGGATGGCCCAAGTCTTTGTGCCCTGCACCTGCATGGGAGACCAGGAGAAGCACCTGGCTCCTGGCTTCAGATCGGCGTAGTTCCAGCTGTGGCAGCCATTTGGGGGGTGAACCAATGGAAGGAAGACCTCTGTCTCTCTCTCTCACTAACTCTATCTGTCAAATTAACAAAAAAAAAAAAAAAAAAAAAAAAGAGGGAAATAGCCTCAGAATGTTAACCTAAGTATATAGTAAAGAAACCCATTTTCTTCTTCTTCTTCTTTTTTTTTTTTTTTTTTGACAGGCAGAGTTAGTGAGAGAGAGACGGAGAGAAAGGTCTTCCTTTTTCCGTTGGTTCATCCCCCAAGTGGCTGCTACGGCCAGCGCTGTGCTGATCTGAAGCCAGGAGCCAGATGCTTCTTCCTGGTCTCCCATGCGGGTGCAGGGTCCAAGCACCTGGGCCATCCTCCACTGCACTCCCAGGCCACAGCAAAGAGCTTGACTGGAAGAGGAGCAACCGGGACAGAATCCAGCGCCCCAACTGGGACTAGAACCCGGGGTGCCGGTGTCACAGGCAGAGGATTGTGCCTCTTGGCTTTCTTTCAGATTAGATCACAGTAGATCAGGGAAGTTTTTCTGTTCTTTATAAATTGCCTATTCCATGGTATTTTGTTATATCTGTCTTAGTCAAAACAGACTAAGACAATGCTAGTGGGTGTGAAATTCCTATTGGGGGTGATGAAAATATTCCAAAATTCACTGCGGTCACGGTTGCACCACCTTGAATATGCTAAAATCCATTGCACTGTACACTTCAAGTTGGTAAATGGTATGGTAAGTGAATTATATCTCAATAAAACTGTTAAAAAAGAGAGCACAAAGAAATAAAAGCATTTGATACAGTAGTATTGTAGAGCTCTGGGTAAAATTCTCTTGTCTTATATTTTAAATTTTGTGTAACATAAGTCTTTATTTTAATTTAGGAGAGCGATTCATCACAATACTAAAGCTTCATGTATTTCTATTTCTCTTTTTTTACCTGCACATGCGTATTGTTGTACCATGTTTTTGTGCATATGATATAAAAATGCGAACTTTCCTTATTTCTCTGAATAATCTTAATATGACATTCTTAATGAGTTAATATGACTAAATTTCTGAATCTCAGGATTTATGGGTCTCAGTTTTTGTTATTTTCAAACTGGCTTTCTTAGAAAGGAAGAACTAGATACCAAAGTAAAATATACCTGAAGATAAACAAAATTTTGCTTTTTATTTTCTCTTCCTCATATCCAAAGAAGAATCTATTTCAGAGCTTCTTGAATAAATGATGTCACTTCTTTCAAAATTAGTCTTTCAGTTCTCACAGAAGACAGGAACAAGCCTTGTAGTTAGCAGTGAAGGATCCTGAACAGTATTTTTAATATGCACACAATACCAGGGTTGTGAAGAAAACTCTTGCGTGTTGATGGCACTGTGCTTCTCTCGTCAAAATAATTAAAATAATTGAACATCCTTGCAGTGTTTGCTCCTAGGGGTCTTTTGTTTCCCCTGTCTTCTCTGTGGGTGATCATAATAAGGGGTTTTGTTTGTCAAAAGCTCACTGGTTGGGCCCAGCCTGAAAGCGGCTTGGGAGAAGATTGTGTGCATCTAATGGTTTTTGTGTGTGTGTGCTTGTTTTTTGTTTTAATATGCAATCTGCAACATTGGGCACAGGAGGAGAGGAGTAGGAAGTCCAGCCAAGCTGCAGAAGGGCAGGAAACCCAAGAATTTGAAGATCGACCCCCAAGAACAACAGGGGGAGTAAAGGTTTCCAACAGGGAGACTTGGCAACGGAATGGTAGTCTACGAAGAATGGAAGGGGGATAATAGAATCAAGGGACTGTGGTGGAGGTTATTATGTCCCAGGCGAAGGGAAGGAAGGTGGAAGAAGCAGGGTGGGCTAGGGACCTGATCCCTGGGGAAGGGATGGCAGTCTCTGGCCGACTTCTAAAGGTTAGACTGGGAGAGCCTGGAGGGGATGGAAGTGGGGGGTAGGGGTTGAGCGGGGGGAGGGGGGCATTCGCGGCGCATGCGCCAGAGGCACACTGCGGCGCTCCAAGAGGCTGTCCTTCTCTGGCCTCAGTGCTGCGGCTGAGGGCACGGCTGGGCCTGCTGCTGCCTCCCCGGCACCCCTCTCTGTTCCGCCGCTTTTACCCTTTCTTAGGACGGCCGGCTCTAGGAATTCCTGGTACGACTTCGACACTTGATTCAGCAAGGAGGTAAACGAACGACGCAGGGGAAGAATATAACATGGAGGGCTGCGGAGGGAACTCGGGCCTGAGAGTCCGTTAATTTGTACAATTTTTCGGTTCTCCGGAGGGGAGAAAAAAAAAGGGAGGGGGAGGCAGTAAGGGTCTTCGCCCTTCAAAAGGGTTATTGGGCAATGCTTATTCTGAAAGGGATGCAGACTCCTAACCAGGGTTAAGTTACCTGAGCATTGGTATTTTCCGTAACGATCCCTGTTTAAAAGAAAATCTGAGGTTCCTCATTTGTAACAGGTGTATTTAAAGGGCAATGTCTTAGGATTAGGCTCATCATGGTTTATGAGAGCTTTCTTCGCCCCGTTCAGGTTGGCGGATCTGATTACGGGAATCTAATCTTTTATCCCCTCCTTTGGCATCAGCGTAGATCCTATGTAGATCTGGGATATGTTCCTGCAGCGCCTTCTTCGCGTATGCAGCTTCCGTAATTTATCACATCTCCCCAAATTAGGAAAGGCTGGTAATGAGTATACTTGGGTACTGAGGTACAACACTGGAAGAAACACGTGCACATATCAGGCGTGTGTGTGTGTGTGTGTGTGTGTGTATATGTGTGTATGTATAAAACTGCGGAGCTCGTTGCGGGATGGGAGTGAACGAGAAAGGACTGGCGCAGTGCGTACGGTATTTGAGAGGCTGGACGGAGAAGTGGGGAAATGGGGTGCCGAGGGGCGGCGCTCCAGTATTTTCGAGAAGGCCTGATGAGAGAGTAGGGGGCTCTGTGGCGGGGGAGCGAGCGAAGCAAACGCGAGGCTTCTGTGCGGGGGAGGGGCTAAAAGGGAAAGACACGCATGCGCACTTAAGAAAGCCAAGTTGCTAGAAATCGGTGCCCGCGGTTAGGAGGGAGGGTGAAGGCGCGCATGCGTACTGGAGACAACATGGTGACGGGTTCTGCGGTAGGGAGGGAGAGGCACGCATGCGTATTTCTGACGGAACGACTGGCAGTCGGAGGAGGCGCGCAGCGCATGCGTAATAAAGGTCGCAAAATGGCGCGGGGCTAGGTAAGTGGTTTGGCCATCTTGGGTTAGGAGGGCCTTGCGGAGATGCGATCTATGTTTTTAGTGGTGTAAAGGGATTAGCCTGAGTTGGACTTGCCCTCGGCTGTGGCCAAATCGCCGAGACCGTAGCCCAGAATTTACCTTCTTGCTGGCCTATCGATAATGGGGGTTTAAAAAACAACTCGGCGAAGACTGGGTAAAAGGTTGCAACCGCTGGCTGTGTGTAGGAAATGCGTAAAATGTCAGCACTTGGGAAACTGGCCACATTTGGGCAGTACGCGCTCGGAGGTCTCACCGTATCTGGCTCGCTGATCTTGGGCCGCAGTACTTGGCTCTGGACACTTTAATCCCATTAGAGTAGCAGGACACAGTGATTGCCGTGTGAGAATCTTCTGTTGTGTTGGCCGAAAGCTGTAGGTTTTCTGCCCTTGAGAACGTAGTGAAGATTCGGCTGTATTTCCAAATGCTTTGTACACATTAGACCTGCGATTTGGGCAAATAACTGCCTGGGAATGAAGACAGTTCATGGTAATGGTGGTATGAAGGGGACCCGGGCTTACGCCCCTTTAATTATTTTAGCACAGTTCAGGGGGGAGGATTAGGATTGGAGTTTTTCTTTCCTTTCCTTTTTTTTTTTTTTTTCTTTTAGGCCACTGCGCTTGGATGGATCTCTGAGGGCTGCCAATGAGGATCTGTTATTAATCGCTAAAACCAATAATTTAATCTTAGGTATAGATATTGAGTAGAAAGGGTGCAGGATTGAAGACATGAGGAGACCATTCTTGTGCAGTAATCCTAGTTGTGATCTCATGCAAGTCTTTTTGCCTTCTCTGGGCCTTCTTTTTCTGTAACAATAACAATCATACTTACATCTCTGTATACTAAGCTATGTGCCAGGTAGTGGTCTTTTACAGATTTCATAATTTATTTAGTACTCTCGATAACCTATGAAATAGAAGTACTGTTATATTTTTCACAGATGAGAGATTTGAAGGACATGGATTAAGTAATTTGCTCAAAGCATCACAGCCAGTTGAATGGCTGAGACTGGATTTTTATCCTGGTAGTATGGTTCCAGAATCCTGTGCTCTTAAAGCACTATGCTTAACCCATCCTTTATGAGTTGTGTTTATTTACCTAAACCACTTAAGAAAAGAGACCTACTTCTTGCTTTTGTCTCAGCTCATAGTACAGGGTTGGAGAGAATTGTTGATTTGGAGCCTAGTAGGGTGGCTGTCCTTATCTGTTCTGCTCTTGCCTGTTTTTTGTTCTGCAGATGGTCTAAAATGGCTGACTTGCAGAAGGCTAGACACACCCTTCTTGTTTTGCCTTATTTGCCATCTGGTGTAATGCTTTGAGGCAACCAGTCACTTGGTGCAGTAGAGAATTTTTTTTAACGTATTATTAATATTTTGGCAGGTTGGCCCAAATGTCCAAGAGTAAGGGAGAGGTTGTTGCCTTTTCTTTTTTTTTTTTGGAATAAAGCATGAACAATGCATGTATTATTTGGTTAGGGTACCTTCATTGACATGGAATTATTATGTACATCAAAGGTTATGAACATTTTTGACACTCATTATGTATTGCCAAGTTCTTCCTAAAAAGATTGTACCAAGTTGTACTCAACATAAGCACTAAGTACTGTTTTTTTGTAAAAAAGTATTTTTATGGATAAAAGCCACTATTGTTTTTTTTTTTTTTTTTTTCATTTCATGGATAATAGTGAGTTTGGGTTCTTTTTTCCTTCATATGTGTCTCAACAATTTTGTTTCTTTCATGTGATGGTAGTTCTTATTGATTTATTTGTTAGAGTTTTAAGTTTAGTGTTTATTATACTAGCAATAATAAAGGCTATCCCTCAGACTCTTGTAGTATGTTGTAAATGCCTACTGGAGGTTATTGTTTGCCTTTTAATTTTTATTTTTCAGTTTTTGATTAGCATGGCTCTGAAATCATGACCAGTTTGTTTTCTATTTTGTGAATTATTTTGCATTGTTTACATTTGAACAGCTCTTCCATCTAGAAATTGGATAAATATTCACTGTAGCTTTGTCTGAGGATAACCACCAACTGTGGAGAAAAGTGATCCGTAATTTTACAACCAGAGATCATTAGTGTTAATAAATTTGTTCATTTCTTTTCATTCTCTGCATTTTTCTATTCAGTTGATTATATATTATATATGTACTATTTTTATATTGCATTTTGTGTTTAACATTATAACATGTGTATTTCCATGTTAGACCTTCTTTGTAATTGTCATTTAATGCTTTTATGGTACTCTGTATAGAAACATTTTATAGATTTTTAGTATTTTAAATTATGATGAATTTTTAAATCTGTTTTGGATTATTTCCTTATAGAATTCCATAATTAGAATTGTCAAAAGATTTGAACATTATAGAGTTGCCATAATAGCTTTCCAAAATACTATGTCAGTTTTTTTCACCCATTTAGATATTAAAAATGTTTTCTGTTCTTGCTAACTTCACATGTAAAATAATAACTTTGTTTTATGAAACATTTCTCTGATTTGGTGTGGCTGGACTTTCAGATATTACTAGCTTTTCCTTTTGTGAGTTATTGGATTTGGGCCTGAATGTTACTTATTTGTAAATGATAAATGTCATTTGTTGTAAATACACTCCTGGTTTTTTAATTTTTTTTTAAAGATTTATTTTATTTGAAAGGCAGAGTTAACAGAGAAAGAGGGAGAGGGAGAGAAAGAGATCTTGTGTCTGTTGGTTTACAAATGGCCACAGCTGCTGGGGCTGGGCCAGGCTGAAGTCAGGAGCTTGGGTATGTGTCTCCCACGTGGTGTCAGAGGCCCAGTTGCTTGGGCCATCTGCTGCTGCTTTCTCAGGTGCATTAGCAGGGAGTAGGATCACAAGACTTAAACTGGTGCCTCCTGTATGGGATGCCAGTGTCACAGGTGGTAGCTTAACCCACTGTACAATGATGCCAGTACCACTCTTGGTATATGGTGACAGTGAATCTGAAGAAACTTTTTTTTTTTTTTTAAGGATTTATTTGAAAGACAGAGTTATAGAGAGGTAGAGCCAGAGAGAGAGAGAAAGAGAGAGGGAGTGAGTCTTCAGCCTCTGGTTTATTCCCCAAATGGCAGGGCCAGAGCTGAGTTGATCTGAAGCCAGGAGCCAGGAGCTTCTTTTCTTTTATTTTTTTTAAGATTTATTTATTTATTTGAAAGAGTTATACAGAGAGAGGAGAGGCAGAGAGAGAGGTCTTCCATCCGCTGGTTCACTCCCCAGATGTATGCAACGGTTTGAGCTACGCTGATCTGAAGCCAGGAGCAAGGAGCTTCCTCCGGGTCTCCCAAGTGGGTGCAGGGGCCCAAGGACTTAGACCATCTTCTACTGCTTTCCCAGGCCATAGCACAGAGCCGGATCAAAAGTGGAGCAGCTGGGACTCGAACCAGCACCTATAGAATGCCAACACTGCAGGCGGCGGCCGCTGAAGAAACTTGTGATTCCAAAGACAGTTGCTGTGTGGGATACATGTCAATTTCTGTGTTGCCATTTTGAGATAGCATTTGCCGATCCTTTAAATAGATAGCATTTTATTTATTTCTAACATTTTGTTTCTCTTTCTTTAATTTCTTTTTGTTTGCTTTTAAACGCAGAGCTAGAGGTCTTCCATCGCAACCACCAGGATGAGACCAGGCTGAAGCCAAGACCCTCCTCTGGATACGGGGGTGCAGGGGCCCAAGCACCTGGGCCATCCTGTGCTGCTTTCCCAAGCGCATTACCAGGGAGCTGGACCAGAAGCGGAGTAGCAGGGACTTGAACTGGCACTCACATGGGATGCTGCTACACCACAATGCCAGTCCCAACAATTTATTTATTTTTTAAATGTTTATTTTCAGTTACTTGAAAGGGACAGTGACAGGGAGAGAGATACTGATAGATTTATCTTCCATCTTCTGGTTCATTCCCCAAATGCTTGCAACAGCTGGGGCTAGGCCAGGCTGAAGCCAGAAGGTAAGAACTTCATTTGAGTCTCCCCTGTGGGTGGTAGGGACTCATGCACTCTGGGCCTTTGCTGCCTTCTGGGAGGCATAAGCAGGAAGCTGGATCTGAAGCAGAGTAGCTTGGACTTGAACTGCCACTTCAATTGGGATGTAGGCATCCTGTGTGGCGGTGTAACCTGTTGTACCACAATGCTGGTCCCTCTTCTTACCTGAAAGGAAAGCACTTTTGAGTGCTGCTGACCTTTGGTTACCAATAATCAACCAACTTAAATGAGAAACAACGGTAGTCTCCCTCCCGATCTGTTCAGAGATTGATCTTATTTATAAGTGATCTAAGCGAAGGATGTGGCCAACAGGGAAAGGTCCACATTAATAAATAACACCAAGTGCTTTGGGGGTGGGAAATGTTAATAGGAACAAACTGCAATACTCTGGAGAAGGCATCCTGAGTGAGCTGACAATTGGCAGGAATGGAACAGTGTAGGCAAAAGCAGCATAATGACTTTAAAGGAAATCGGTATGATAAACTTAAAAAAATACTGGTTCCCAGAGCTCGTATAGTGGGTTAAGCTGCCTGTGACGCTGGCATCCCATATGGGCGCCATTTGTGTCCCAGTTGCTCTACTTCCCATCCAGCTCCCTGCTAATGCCCTGGGGAAAGCAGTGGACGATGGTACAAGTGCTTGGGCTTCCATATCCATGTGGGAGAGTTCTCTTGTCTTTCTCTGTAATTCTTGTCTTTTAAATAAATAAACAAATCCTTTTTTTTAAAATGCTGACCTTGGGGCTGGTGCTGTGGGGTATTGAGTTAAGCCCTGCCTGCAGTGCCACATCCCCCATTGGTGCGGGTTTGAGTCCTGGCTGCTGCACTTCGGATCCAGCTCCCTGCTAATGTACCTCAGAAATCATCGGAAGATGCCCCTATGTGGGAGACCCAGATGAAGGTCCTGGTTCCTCGCTTCAGCCTGGCCTAGCTCCAGCCATTGTAGCCATTTAGGGAGTGAACCAGTGGATGAGTCTTCTCTCTCTCTCTGCCTCTGCCTCTCTGTAATTCCACCTTTGAAATAATTAAAAAAAAATATTACTGACCTCATATAGAGACATTGGAAACCAAACAGTTATCTCAATGTAACTACCAATAATTGACCGGTGTCATCAGCCCAATTTGCTGGTGCAGAGACCAAGAGCTATAACAATCTAGTTTTTTTTTTTTTTTTTTTTTTTTTTTGCCAGGCACAGTTAGAGAGTTATAGACAGTGAGAGAGAGAGACAGAGAGAAAGGTCTTCCTTCCTTTGGTTCACTCCCCTAATGGTTGCTACGGCCGGCGCTGCACCAATCCGAAGCCAGGAGCCAGGTGTTTTCTCCTGGTCTCCCATGCAGGGCCCAAGCACTTGGGCCATCCTCCACTGCCTTCCTGGGCCACAGCAGAGAGCTGGACTGGAAGAGGAGCAATCAGGACTAGATCCCAGGGTGCTGGCGCCGTAGGCGGAGGATTAGCCAAGTGAGCCACGGCACCAGCCACAATCTAGGTCTTACTAGGAACGATATGGAACAGAGAAATACTCCATCTCACTTTTGTGTAAAACTGGCCAAACCAGGGGTCAGCATTGCTGTGCTTCCAGTGCAGCTCCTTGCTAGTGCCCATGCAAAGGCAGGACTGATGGCCCAAATGCTTTTTTGGGCTCTTGCCACGTGCATGGGAGACCCAGATGGAGTTCCAGGTTCCTGGGTTCATCCTGGCTCAGCTGTGGTCATCATGGCCATTTGGGAATTAAACCAGCAGATGGAAGATCTCTCTCTGTACTTCAAATAAATAAACAAATATTTATATAAATCTGAGCCAAATAAGTATTAAAATTGTACTTATTTTATTTGAAAGGGATGTGCAGAGAAGGAGAGAGATCCACTGGTTTACTCCCCACATTCCTACAACAGCTGGGCCTGGACCTGGCTAAAGCCAGTAGCCCAGAACTCAGTCTGGGTCTCCTGTGTGAGCCACCACCAAGTGCCTCCCAGATGTGCATTAGCAGGAAGCTGGAATCAAGGATTGGAATCCAGGCATTCTAATATAAGATGCGAGCATCTCAAATGGCATCTTAACTGCTGTTTCATACCCATCCATTGTTTTTTCTTGTTTATAACATACAGGTGAGGTAGACAGTCTTTAAGATCTTTTGGGGAAGGAGGCTTGTTCTGGTTTCCTGAAACTGGCTTCTGTTATTTCTGGTCCAGAGAATTTGCTTATTAAATAAACCCTTCTAACTTATTCCACGAGTGGCGTATTCTGCTTTTATATTTAACAACATTCTAATTTTTATTTTTTCAGTGAAGAGTGAGGATTATTGATCATGATTTAGAGGTTCTAAATGAGCCATTACTTAATTGCTTTTGCTGCACAGTCACACTGGGTTAATCCATCAAGTTGTAAGTTGCCATTTTTCAACATTTTGCTAGCTACAGATATTAAACAAGGCTCAAGTGTATGGAGGGGTGGGGCAGTTGAGAAGAAGCAAAAAGGAAACGCACATGTTTTAGAAGGAGGTGGTAGAGAAGGTCCTTATTGAAGGCCCGTCTTCAGCAATCCTATGCTTAAGATGCATCATAAGCCAGTGCCACGGCTCACTAGGCTAATCCTCTGCCTGCGGCACCGGCACCCCAGGTTCTAGTCCCGGTTGGGGTTCTGTCCTGGTTGCTCCTCTTCCAGTCCAGCTCTCTGCTGTGGCCCAGGAAGGCAGAGGAGGATGGCCCAAGTGCTTGGGCCCTGCACCCACGTGGGAGACCAGGAGAAGACACCTGGCTCCTGGCTTTGGATCAGCACAGCGCTGGCTGTAGCGGCCATTTTTGGGGGGGTGAACCAACAGAAAAGGAAGACCTTTCTGTCTCTCTCACTGTCTAACTCTGCCTGTCAAAAAAAAAAAAAAAAAAAAAAGATCATACCAGTGTGTAGTTCCCAAAGCCATCTGTGATCCAGGAGAGCCTTGGTATTAGAAATAGCTAGAAAGCATTTAACCTTTAATGTCTGCCATTTCTTCTCCCGTCTTTTGACGTTACAGCCAGCCAGCAGCACTTGGAGCAGCAGCCCCTGGAAAGCAATTTACATCGGCCATTATAATACAACCTGATAAGTGTTACAGCACTTACCAGATTGTATTGTAATTGTCTGTGTATATGCCTGTCTGTCTTCCTGTCGTATCAGCTAGACTGTGAGCTCCTTGAGGGCAGGGATATGTCTTCATCTCCAGAGCCCAGCTTGGCACATTAGTAGGCCTCAGTAAATGTTTATTGGATGAATAAATGAGTGACTCATCAACAAACATTTATTGCGTGCCTGCTAAAGTGATCTCCACAGGCTCTGGACTGTCAACCTGCCTCAAAATGCATGTGGTCAGAAACCTGCTATTTCCTTCCAGTTGTGTACTCATCTTAAGGGTTTTTCATGAGACAATGCTGTTTTTCATGTTTGGGTTTCAGTCCTTGGTCTTTGCAGATGCTGCTGCTGCTGACACTCGCTTCCTTAACGCACCACTAGAGCGGGAGCCTCATTCTCATGGCCTGGGGTTTGTGGAACGGTTCTCATCTGTTGGCTCTGTTCACTTCCCCCAGCTCATCTTCCAGATAGTCTTCCTACCTGGGACTCTGCCTTCTAGATCAGGGGTGAGCAAGCACTGTAGCCTGTTTTCACGAATAAAGTGCTACTGGAAGCTAGCCAGGCTCACTGGGTTGATACTTTGGCAGGCGCCACTTGAATGGCTGCGTCAGACGTGCTGTGGCCTGCAGAGCCTTTGTAGGAAAGGATTGCTGCTGCTCCTGTTCTTGGTCGGCACTCAGCAGTGACGGTTTCTGTCCTCACTGCATTCACCAGGGGTTTCTGTGTCTCTGTGTCTCTGTAGCATCCCAGAGACTTGTGTTTATGTGCTTCATTCCTTCCTGTTTATGACTAGTCTTTCTCCTGTTTTACACACGGGCCAGCTAGAACACCTTTTTAACTAGGAGATTGTGAGGCCTCTTCCAGTGTTCTAGTCAGTCAATTATATCGTGTCTTTCAATATCAGGTTTTGACTTTCAACTGCAGAAATTCCTTTTATCATATCCTGACTTGAAGTACTGGACATAGCACAGCTAGGTGCCTTCTCTTCTTGTCTTCTTCCTTCCTACACAGCTCTTTGCAACGACAATATGGGAAGTAAGGAATTAATTTGGGATAAGGCAGAAAAGAAAGGGAGGCTAGGGGAATGTTTATAGGAGTCCTCATGCTGATTTTTAAGTGAGAAAGTGAGGTTTCTGAAATATTCACTTAGTCAGACTTGGACAGGTAGGGAGCCTGGATTTCCAAGAGTTTTAAGAGCCTTCCCCTCTGGCCTCCCCCATCTTATGTGCACTATCTTGGTAACTGATTTAAGAGTACATTGTGATTCAGTTTACTTCATTAAAAAGTTAGAAAACTCCAAGTCAGATGCAAGAAAGCTACATCTAAAAAAAGCAAAAAGGGGGGAACACTGGGTAGGAATCATTCTAGTCTAGGAGTAAGGTGAGGGGAAAGGCCTTACAGCCTAATTTTTTCAGGCTGCTTGCTGGATTTTCCCAATATTTTATTACAAAAGTTTTCAAACATGCATACAGAAAAGTAAACAGAATTGTACAGTGGCACACCATATGCCCTCCATGTTGATTATATAATTAATACAATACACTTTTACCGTTTTTGCTTTATTGCATTAACTCATCTTTGTTATGTTTTAAAAACACTTCTATCATTATCTGTTTTAATCTCATCTGTATCTATCTTTATCTGACTTACATTGTTGTTGAAAAAGTTTCTTCTGATGCTTAGAAGTATCTTCCAACTTAGCATGAGTACCACTGAAGCCTAACTATGTATAAGTAGATCTGCCCTGGAATGAGAGTCCCCAGAAGAGAAGTCATTTTGTTTCTAAAAGAAAGTGGCTACAGCAACTCACTTCACTGTTGTTTACTGCAAACAGTAGAGGGAAGCTAAGGTGGAAGTCCAGGTCCGCTGTATTTCATTCATTTCTCTGACTTTGGGTCAAGGTTTCTGAGCAGTTTCCACTTGATTCTGTTTTTTTTTTTTTTTTTTTTAAACATGATGAAGGTGAAACAACAGTCATTGAAAAGCCAATGAACTGATATTTACCATTAGCATAACTCTTTGGAATTCTAGCACATAGATTTTAAATTTGGATTAGTATCTTGTAGTATTCTTTTGAACCTTTCTGTTCCCAAGGACAACAGATTGAATTAGGGATGTGTCATGAACAGAAATTCTTTTTAGTTTTATCATGGACATGATAATGGTTAATGTTGCCTGCTTGTGTCTGCCCCCTTTAAATTCAAGTGTAGAGACATGTCTTTACACATCTTTGTAATTCACCTAGTAAAGGTTTAAGCATACACCCCAAATGTATGCTTAATAATATTCTATAAGATTAGATATGGACATGTACATAGTGTTAATAGCAATAATTAGTGGAAAAACATAACCAGCTTATGAGTAGGAATTTGGTTAAATGAATTTTGATGTATTCATGTAATGATACAACATAGCTATTAAAAACAAAAATAGTCTTGTAGATGAATATTTGACTTGGAAAGAGGTATGCAGTTCAAAGGAGCTTCAAAAAGTTCATAGAAGGGGCCTGGTGCTGTGACATAGTGGGTAAAGCAGCCACCTGTGACATCAGCATCTCATACGGGTACTGGTTTGAGTACCGGTTGCTCCACTTACAATTCAACTCCCTGCTAATGTGGTTGGGAAAGTAGCAGAAGATGGTCCAAGTGCTTTAACCCCTGCACCCACATGGGAGGATCCGGAAGAAGCTCCTGGCTCCTGGCTCCTGGCTCTGGCCTGGACCAGCCACCCTGGCCGTTATGGCCATTTGGGGAATGAATCAGTGAATGGAAGGCTTCTCCCTCTCTGCTTCTGCCTCTCCCTCTCTGTAACTCTGCCTTTCAAATAAATAAATAAATCTTCTAAAAAAAAAGTTCCTGGAAGATTTAATTTTTTTTTAAAGATTTTTAGTTATTTGAGTCAGATTTTTCCATTCTCTGGCTCACTCCCCCAGATAGCTGCAAGAGCTGGGCTGAGCCAAGCTGAAGCCAGGAACCAGGAGCTCCATCTGGGTCTCCCAAGTGGGTGGCAGGGTTCTAAGCAGTTGGGTCCTCTGTGCTGCTTTTGTCAGGTCATAAACAGGAAGTTGGATCAGAAGTGGAGCAGCCAGGACTCGGACCAGTGCCTATATGGGTGACTTTACCTACTGCACCACAACAGTAGCCCCATATTCATATCTTTTAAAAACTTTTTTTAAATATATTTTCATTTTATTAGAAAGGCAGAGGGGTGGGGTGGGGGTGGGGAGAACAGTGTTGTGCCCCAGCTGGTTAATCCACCTTGCTGACATCCCATATGAACTCTGGTTTGAGTCTGGGCTGCGCCACTTCTAATCCAGCTCTCTGCTGATGTACTTGAGAAAGCAGTGGAAGGTGGACGAAGTGCTTGGGCTCCTGCCACCCACTTGGGAGACTAGCTGGAGTTCCATGCTCCTGGCTTTGGCCTGGGCCAGTCCTGATCCTTAGGGCCATTTGGGGAGTGAACGAGCAGATAGGAGATCTCTATCCCCCCCCCCCCCAAAATAAATAAACCTTTTCTTAAAAAGAAAGGTAGAAGGACAAAGAGAAATCTTCCAAACATGGTTCACTCCGCAAATCCACACAACAGCCAGGCCTGGGCTAGGCTGCAGCCAGGGAGCTTGTCTCCTTTCTGAGTGGCAGTGATCCAAGTACTTGAGTCATCATCTGGAGAAGCTAGATTGAAAGTGGAATAGCCAAGACTTCAGCCAGCACTCTGATATGGGGTATGGACATTCTAAGTGGTGACTTAATAATGGCTGTGCCATGCACTTGCCACTACATTATCTCTCTTTTTTTTAAAAGATTTTATTTATATATTTGAGAGGTAGAGTTACAGATAGGGAGAGACAGAGAGAAAGGTCTTCCATCCTCTTGATTCATTCCCCAAATGGCTGCAACTGCTGGTGCTGGGTTGATCTGAAGCCAGGAGCCAGGAGCTTTTTCCAGGTCTCCCACGTGGGTGCAGGGGCCCAAGCACTTGGGCATCTTCTGCTTTCCCAGGCCATAAGCAGAGAGCTGGATTGGAAGAGGAACAGCCAGAACACGAACTGACGCCCCTATGGTATATCAGGTCCACAGGTGGTGGCTTAGCCTACCATGCCACAGTGCCAGCCCCATTATCTTTTATTTTTATTTTTGCTTGAACATAAGTTAAATCTCCTCCTGTATTAACTGAGAAAGGCTACAGAGCAGTAATGTAGTTTCACCTAATTTTTGCAAAATAAGAATTCCTGTTTGTACATGTCCATGAAAGTTGTTAGATGAACATACCCAAAATGTTAGACTTTAAGGACTTCTAAATGATTTTTTACTTTCTGTCCTGAATATAGTTCTGAAGCTTTATTTTTTTAAAAGATTTATTTATTTATTTGATAGGCAGAGAAGCTGAGAGAGAGAGAGAGAGGTCTTCCATCTGTTGGTTCACTCCCCAAATGGCTGCAGTCGCTGGAGCTGGGCCCATCTGAAGCTGGGAACCAGGAGCTTCTTCCGGGTCTTCCACAGGGGTACAGGGGCCCAAGGAGTTGGGCCATCTTCCTCTGCTTTCCCAGGCACATTAGCAGGGAGCTGGATTGGAAGTGGAGCAGCTGGGACTTGAACCGGTATCCATATGGGATGCAGACACTGCAGGAAATGGCTTTACCTGCTATGCTACAGTGCTGGCCTCAACATTTTTTATGGTGTACATTTGTATGTTTAAAGTTAGAGAAATATTGAAACTAATTTCCATTTTGAATTGTGTTGATCTGAAAGGAAGTGGAGGCAATGGGAGTGATGAAGGGCTTGGAAGATGCAACAATTTAGTTTGGGAAAGAGCTAGATGTGGAGTAAGGGAAAGGAGAGGTAGAATTAAGATCACTTTTTTTTTTAAATTTATTTGAAAGGCTGGGGAGGGAGTGGGTATAGAGATCTTACATCTTTGCTTCATTCCAAATGCCTAGAACAGCCAGGGCTGTGCCAAGATGAATCCAGGAGCTTGGTACTCCATCCAGGTCTCTCACATGGGTGGCACGTGAGCCATTGTCTGCTGCCTCCCAGGAGATATTAGCAGGAAAGCTGGATTGGAAGCAGAAGAGCCAGGACTGCAATCAGCACTCTGATGTAGGATGTGGGCATCCCATGATGTGGCCCAACCTGCTGCACCATAGTGCCAGTCCCAAGATCACTGCCAGAGGGGTTACAACTGCCCCTTTTCTATTCTTGGATCCTTAATGCAGGTATTTCATGGGTCAGGGTTTATATTTTAATATTTATTTCCTAATAGCTCCTGTACACTATACATTCCCTTCTCACCCTTGTCCTTTTGGGTCTTTTTTTTTTTTTGGGGGGGGGGGGTTAAGATTTGTTTATTTGACAGAGTTACAGAGAGGGAGAGACACACAGAGAGATATTTCATCTGCTGGTTCACTCCCAGATAGCCACAATGGTCTGGGTTATGCCAGGCTGAAGCCAGGAGCCAGGAGATTGTTCTGCATCTCCCAAATGGGTAGCAGGGGCCCAAACACAAGGGGCATCTACTGCTGCTTTCCCAGGAACATTCTCAGGGAGCTGGATCAGAAGTAGAGCAGCTGGGACTTGAACAGGTACGCATATGGTATGCCCATGTTGCAGGTAGCAGCTTTACCTGACACGCCACAATGTCAGTGCTCCCTCTGGGTTTTAATAAACTACAGTAAGTGCTGATGACAGCTATTGCTTATGGGTGTGCAGATCTTGGTCTAGTATATGGCGGTTTTGGGGCTTTAGTTGCTCTAAGAAAGAGATAGATGGAATTTATCAAGGCTCCTGCTTCTCTCCCTTGCTAGGTAGCACCAGGCTCCCACCCCCACCATGGTAGGAGAGCTTTGCTGCCTGGTATCATGGTCATAATAGATTAGAAGACAGATACTTTTTCACTGGTGATAGGTTCAACAGCTGAAAATGAGCCCTGGGAAACTGTTCCTTGGCTCATCCTGGGGTTTGAGTTGAGAGTTACCTGCATTCTCACTGAGTAACAGGAAACCTTGTCAGAATCTAATGATAACAGTTAATAGTCTGGGCTTTTTGGGCCATTGCTGAACTGCCAGATTTCTGGGTTTCTTTTTATGATGAATGGCTAGGAACAAGGAAATTTGCAGGCCAGAGTCTGCTTTCTTGCAAAGAAAAGACCCTTGGGTATCTTTTTAGCTTGTCTTATGTGGTCTTGCATTTCAGAGGCCTGCTCCCTAGTGACTTAGGGGTAGGGGAGTAGCCACTGGCCTGCCTAGCTCCTTAGGGTCAGTTTGATAGCCCAGACAGCTAGGTTAGGGAACAGGTCATGTTAAGTTTCTTTTCACTTAACCATAAGGTGAGTCCTGGTGGGAGTTGAAATTGTAAATGACAGGGCGTGGTCTTGAGCCCAGAGTTACATTTGAGTTCTATCTAACACTTTGGTATAGTTACTGGGTACTTTCTGTACCATGTTATCCCATTTAAAATGGGAGCAGAAATCTGAAGTCTTTGGTGTGGCCACATAGATGACTTGACTAAGGTAGTAAGATTACAGCTACATCTCAAATCATGACTGTTCCACCTTACAGTTGTTCTTGCTTCTATCCTGCAGGTGACACCAGATGTAATCAGAAACCATGCCACTGGTGAAGAGGTATATTGAGAGCCCTGCCTGGTCAAGTGAGGTTACTAGAGAATTGAGAAAGGTTATCAAGTCATTGGGGACTCTCGGTGAGTAGTTAGTGGCTTTGATGGACTTGCCTAGTTAGTGGGAAGGAACAGGGCAGGTGGTGTCTTAATAGGCACCAGGCAATTACACTTGATATTTGCCCCATTATGATAGGAGAACAGATCTTAAAATACACAGATTATAGTGTAAAGAACCTAACCTCTAACCTCTCCTTTTCCCATGCTCTCATTTTTAAAAGGATTTATTTATTTGAAAGGCAGAGTTAGAGTCAGAGGGGGCAGGAGGCTGAGAGAGAGAGAGAGAGAGAGATCTTCCATCTGCTGTTTCATTCCCCAAATGGCCATAATATTTGGGGCTGTGCCTTGCCAAAGCCAGGAGCCAGGAGCTTCTTCCAGGTCTCCCACGTGGGTACAGGGGCCCAAGCACTTGGACCGTCTTCCACTGCTCTCCTAAGCACATTAGCTGGATCTGAAATGGAGCAGCCAGGACTCCAACTACTACCCATAGGAGATGTCTGTGTTGCAGACAGCATCTTTACCTGCTATGCTACAATGCCGGCCCCCATTCTCCCATTTTTATGCATTGGAGACGTTGCAAATTGCTCAACATGATAGCTAGTTGGTGTAGCAAATGGATTTGAATCCAAGCCAGTACTGTGTCTTCTGTTTAGTGCTTCTTAATCCAAACAGGCCATGTGAACCAGAAATCCATTTTTATTTTACGTTGGAAGATATGTATCATAGTTAGTTTTATTGTCCTGATGATGGAAATTTCAATGATATAAATTTTTGTAATGCATAAAATCACCTGGGGTGCTTTAAACATGCAGATTTCTGGGCAGCCAGAAACCTTTTCCTGGGTCAAGAACTGTATGAAGATCTACCTGTCACTCATACTGAGTTCACTGGAGAGCCAGGATGAATCACTGTTAACAGGTATGGGTTGTTGAGATATCGGAGAAGCCTTGGTAAGTTGTCGTGGTTTGGGTGGGTTCCCTAGTTGGTGGTAGAGAAGAGAAGGGAAAAACAGTCATGATGTGGCACTTCAGCCTTCCTTTGAACAAAGGAATACATAACTAGTAAATGTATAATGTACTATGAATGTTTGTTGGATTTTTCCCCATTATAATGCAAAAAAATTGCATCAAATGTGATTAGGTTAAACTAAAAGAACAGCTTGTGTTCTTCTCTCTTCTTCCCATTCTCCCTTTTAGTACCTGCCATTGTCTCTCAATGTTGTGGTCAACAATGGGGGCTGACCAAGCTGCATGTGAGGAAGGTCATAGAATATGCAAATGATAATTTTCCTTTTGTAACCTTCAGTAGGTTGGACTGTGAAGGGTATCTTTGAAAAGTTTTAGAGTCCACCAGATCTTCATGTGAGTGATGGTGCAGTGGAAGAGGTGGTGACTTCTGAACGATTAAGGTAATGCAGTAGTTAAGGTAAGTAGGGGATAAAAGGCTTACTTTGCTCTGACTCATATTAGGGAGGCTCTTAAAAATGCCATTTCCAGCCCGCGCCACGGCTCAATAGGCTAATCCTCCTCCTAGCGGCGCTGGCACACCAGGTTCTAGTCCTGGTCGGGGCGCCGGGTTCTTTTCCGGTTGCCCCTCTTCCAGGCCAGCTCTCTGCTGTGGCCCGGGAGTTCAGTGGAGGATGGCCCAAGTCCTTGGGTCCTGCACCCCATGGGAGACCAGGAGAAGCACCTGGCTCCTGCCTTCGGATCAGCGCAGCTCGCTGGCCGTGGCGGCCATTGGAAGGTGAACCAACGGCAAAGGAAGACCTTTCTCTCTGTCTCTCTCTCTCACTGTCCACTCTGCCTGTCCAAAAAAAAAAAAAAAAAGCCATTTCCAGAGCTCATGACAGGCCAGTACTTTTAAAGCCTGCAACTTATGGTACAGTATCTTTTTCCAAAGATAAGAAAAACTGTTGAAGGTAAGAACTGAAATGGTTTCCAGGCAAGCTAGGTGGTAAAAGTTTCTGGTTTTATAAATAGCATTTTGTTGGAACATAGTCATGCTTCTGTGCTGCAGTATAGTTGAATAGTTGCAATATGGATCTTAGGGTCCACAGTCTTTAAGAATTATAGTCGCGAGGCTGGCACTGTGGCATAGCGGGTAAAGATGCCGCTTGCCATGCCAGCATCCCATATATGGGGTGATGGGTTGAGTCCCAGCTGCTCCACTTCTGACCCAGCTCCTTGCTAACGCTCCTCAGAGAGCAGTAGAAGATGGCCCAAGTGCGTGGGCTCCTGCACCCATGTAGGACACCCAGAAGAAGCTCCTGGCTCCTGGCTTTGGTCTGGCAGAGCCATTTAGGGAGTGAACCAGCAGATGGATGATCTGCCTCCCTCCCTCCCTCCCTCCCTCCCTCTCTCTCTCTCTCTCTTTCTTCTCTCTCTCTGTAACTCTTGCCTTTCAAAGTACATAAATATAAAAACTTAAAAAAAATTAGAATCACCATTTGCCTTTCCACAGCAAATTTGTTAATTCCTGGCATA